>NW_025765743.1:0-115189 GCF_003918875.1 Haliotis rubra
GTCCATAGTTCGCTTCAAACATTCCCAACTCCCTTCTGTCCAATAGACCACGGACAGTAAAATATGTTAGGCCATTGTCACATTAACGAAAATTAACACCACTTCCTTCTGGGGTAATACCGTCAGATGTACGCCTCTTTGACCGTAGTGGCCGAAGGTGAAACTTACAATGTATTTATCGTACTGCCATGTTAAATGTCAGAATATCATTTTTCCTTTTTGAAGATCGATAAGCTGGCTACCGACTATATGAGGTGTAAACATAATAGCATCTGTCTTTCGACTGGATTTTTAAAATCAGTGAAACATATTCTGACAATCTTCAAACTGCTGTAAAAATGGTTAATGATGTAAAATAGTTAAATAGAGCAGTGAAAGTCGGTAAAATAAATGTGTACATAGTGAACTCAAAAACAGCTAATCGAACGGTTTTCGAACTCCGGGTCATATTATGACGTCATACGTTTGTTAGCGATGCAGCCTCTCGGCGGAGAGTTTGGCGGCTACCGTGGCAGCGGAAATATTTTTCGGAAACTTATTAAAACGTCATTTACCACTGAAATTAAAGCATTTTACACGAAGGTAAGATAATGCCGTGTGAAACTGTGTCCTGATGTTCTAAGCGCTTGAAATGGATGTTTATGAAACGAAATATTTATATACTTTCATAATGACGCTTAAAGGGGAAGTGTACACGATAAAATCACGTTTATTCTTATGTGAAACACAGTGAGATATTTTAAATATTTAATATCAATGTTTGAAATTATACACTCATTTTTCTTACAGTGAAAGTATAACCCTCAAAATAAGTGCTGAAATGTTACGCCATTATGTGGCCCTTGTTTGTTGAGCTAAACAGACCAGAGTTACCGCCCTTTGATTATGACGTAATTGGTGCCACTTGAATTTAGACTGGTCTCCTGTCCAGTCCCAAATCAAAAGATAATAAATTAGACATAATCACGTGAGAAACGTTTGTGAAAATACGAAAGAAGCATAAGAGCTGAAAATGTTAGCAGCAGGACAGATTGATCGTGTGTATTTTCATTCATAGCCTCACGTGAATGCAAATACCAAATATGTGTAACAATGTTGACGTACGTATGACATCACTATCGGGAAGGGACATTCTCAAAATGGCGTGTTCACTGGTCGTGTACGCCGGATATTTCGACGGAATTTGTATTTGGATATGGTATCGATAGGTGGGAAGAGTGGAAGAGGTGGGGCATATATTATACGATTTATGTAGGAATTAGCTAACACATGCCGACACATTCACCGATGGCAAGCTAGATGTAGTGCATAAACGTTTTAGTTTTTGTGAAAAACGATACTGTTGAAAGACGAACGACTCAGGTTGAATGTTATACAATTTGGTTGCACAATGTATACGTCTTTTTCAAACTGCAACGTCATCACAATGTAGAACTGACCACATAGTCAGCTGACGGCCAATCAACAGCTGGATTAAAATAGTAGCCTGCGCATCGAGACACAATAACCACACCTATTCCTGCACCACGTGAAATGGGTGTAACAACGTCATTCGTTTATCGGTCTGGTACCAATGACGTCATTTCCAAGGCACATAAGCCATGGTGTGTTTATTGTGGACATAGAACTCTTGGTAAATGTGGAAAATTTGAATCGATATAACGCAAAAGAATAAATTAGTTACTTCTGATATCTTTACTGTTTTGGCTATAAAACTACTTGACAAACACTTTTTATGATGAAAAAGTACAAGACAAAAAAGGTTAATTTTCGTGTATACTTGCCCTTTAAGCTGTAGGGAATGAATCTATTTTGTATGATGAAATTTATGTAAATTAGAAATTTGTTCAAATAAAAGGACCGATAGGGTTTGAAAGTGATTACTTGTACATGGTGTAATGGTAATGGAAACATCTGTCAGTGATACAACGTATCTCTAGACATGTGGAATATACAAAGTAGACATAAACATACTTTAGTATTTGGTATTGTAAGCGTTTATGAATATTGTAAACTGATATCAAACCTTAGCGCCCAGTTCAGTACACAAGTGATTCGCCATGACATTGAGAAACCTTCATAGATGAGTTTGGTTTTTTTGGGAACTGAGGCCTTTTAATGAGCATATTCTTCACTTCCAAGTTTACTGTCTTGTTCTCTAAATTATTTTGATCCCTTTCTTGTTTTCCTTAACTACGAGACTTTGTCTCCCTGGCGTCATGCAAAACGTACAACGCTGTAACTACCAACACTAAGGCTCGACAATAGCTACCATACAGTGATGTCCGTTGTACGTTTTACAGTAGCGCACACAGTATTCCATTAATGTCAATACTTTGATTTAGTTGATATTTATAATACAGCTTCCAAGATAATGGAAGGGTATGACTATTTATGTATGAAGATGTGAACATTTTAAAACGTGTCAAAATGAGGCAACATACAAATATCACCAATGAATGTTTGAAAAGGTACACAAAAATGAACACTATTCGTGTCGTGTCTTATCCCTTTATTGTTTGTGGAATACACACTGCTTGTTTTGCAGGAACTGCTTTGACACGCCAGAAATACTATACAAAGTAGATGCAAACCGTCCTCACGTTTTGAGGAAGAAAACACGTTCAAGAATAAAGGACAAAACGCTGGATGTCAGTTGGAAAATAAAACCATGAAGCACCAAAGAAAGGACATTGATCGCGGATATGCATGGGTAGTTTGTGTTGCTTGCTTTGCTATTGAGGTGCTCTGTAGCGCTCTAAACTCTTCTGTTGGGGTCATTACACCGGCCATTCTGGAAGAGGTTGATGGCGATTTGGTCAAAGTATCGTGGGTAGGGTCAACATTGCTTGGAACGTTCTCAATGTGCGGTAAGTGTGCTTGCTTCAGGGCTACAACCATACGTCTTAGCTGTCAGTTGAGCAGAGCAGAGGGCTCAGGTCGAGTGTTAAACTACGTCTATGGCAAACTCGTTTTATAAGGGAATTCATATCATTACGGTTTATTCTGTTCTTCACAAATGTGAGGCTTCGCGCCTCATTCTCCACGGAGAGCAAATGTGCATTAGTCCATTACATTATTTTTCAATATACCTCCTAATGCTTTGTTATATAATGATAGCTTCAGAAACATAGGAACTATGTATTGTGCATCTAGATGTACTTTATTGACAGGTAGATTGATTGGGCAATTTTGTGATATATATTGATATTGATTTGAGCAGGCATACGTATCAGTGTGATTCATAAAGAACCGACAGTCTGCAAGACTCGGAAGACTTTGTTGTTCCGTCAGTCTTTGCCACACACAATTTGGGGTCATTGTGTAGTTAATAGGGGCGCAGGTTCGGTATCTCACGTAATACATAAATGACTGTTCATCCGTATTTTGAAACATTTGTCTCCAATGCTTGACGCTCAACCACGAAATAAATCATTACAGGAAAAAACACACTAAATATGCAGCATATTTACTAAAGTTTGTTGTGGAAAGAGTATGATGAAAGAAATACATGGTTCCTTCAAAGAACAAAATGTTTGAAATGAAATTCGGACACACAGCTATTGACATATCTTCCTCGGTGAGATGAAATAAAAAATGTGTCCAATGTTTTCGAAAGCTGAACGTGTCAAGTGTTTCCTTTATATCTTGCTATCATTATGAGAGCCAACGAACTAATGAAGGACTTTTTCAGGACCATTGGCAGGAATTGTTCAAAACAGAATTGGAAACAGATGGACAGGTATATGTGGTGGTATACTGATGTTACTTGGACTGACAGCTGCATCCTTTTGTAGGACTGTCACTGGTTTGATCCTTACGGTCGGAGTCATATCAGGTAAGAATCATCATGCTTGTCGTGTAAACTTGGACTGCGCATGTGGTCAATGTCACACTTTGATTCAAAGTTTCAAAACAAAATGAAAAGTGAAAGAAATTTATTTTACAACAATAATCTTCTGACAACATTATTGAGTTGATATATCTGAAACTCAGTTGTAGGCGGTCAGCACATTTCCGAGGTGACGCAATATGACGTGCCCCTCGAAAATGTACTTACCCATGACGTCACCAAAACAAGATGGCGGAATCCATGCGCTGACCTCACCCTAACCGAATGACATCACAAAAACAAGACGACGTCCATGACTCAATACACGCGCCGGCCATGACGGATTGAAGGTGGCTTCCATCACCTAAAAGCGCGCACCACTTGCACAGTGCCCAACCTGTCTTTTTATGGGGTATTCGCGTTGAGGCGGCTTTTTAGTTTCAGGTTTTCGCGTTAAGGCGACTGGCGGTAGTCTTTGATGTTTGGTGTTGTTTTAGTAACTTTTCTAAAAGTATGCCACGCTGTTCCAATGTCTGACCCACTTTATTAACGGACTTTATTATTAACTGACCCACCGGAAAGTAGGCGAGTGACGAAGAGGTCCGACGCCCGCGGGAGACCATCAGAAGAACATATAAAACTACTTACTGATTTAAGCCTGACGATATCACAAAACGATGATAAACAGCTACGAAAGGATGGCTATCGTGAGGGACTGGACCGAACAACTGGTTCAGAAAGGTATGCAGCTTGCCCGGAGAGGATATTATTATGCTTGTGTTTCGGACAAGGTTGCATGTGCCCGATGTGGTTTAAGATTGTGGATATGGTACGCCAATGACTATATTGACTTTGAACACAACAGGGATAGCCCATCGTGTGTATTCCTGAAAATTACGTTTCCCTCAAGATTCGACACTGATATTAGGATGCATGCTGTCGCCTGACAAACTATGTATATCTACTTGTTGCTGTATTGCTTAAATGTGTACAGCAAATGTATCGGTGTTCAATGGTGTCCAGTATTGTGAATAAAAGGTATGAAAATGTATTTCACAATGCCTCTGTTGTGCTTCCTTTTGTCCTCGTGCTGTCTTGTATTGAAGAGAGCTTTACATGGACTGCTCGACACGATGTCTTTGATACTTTGGTAGGATATCGCCATCTTATCGCCTCATATTGTAGAGAGCTTTACACACACGGGAGGACGTGTGATTTCGAGTGTCTATGTACATTTGCCTTGCGGTCTAGTATTGTAGAGAGCTTTACATAGACAAACGACATTTACAGACCTCTTGTTTTGGTGACGCCATGGGCCAGTACATTTTCGAGGGGCACGTCATATTGCGTCACATCGGAAATGTGTTGGCCTCCTTCTACTAACCCTCCGTTGAGTATATGTAGTTATACATGTTAAATTTGTATCCACTGCTGCAGGAAACATATTTGATTCATAATCGAGCACCATGTGTCCGTGAATGAATTGATGAATAGTAAAACGTTTCCAACACTGTAGTCTAACCTACAAATATACACCGCAGTAACTCAAACATTGTCCAGATACGGTTCCACCAGATTTCATGGTGCTTATTTATGTCAAGTATAAGTAATTACCGAAATAACAAAATGCTAAATGCTTTGTTATTACCTATATAGGGTAAAATACAGTGGAAGCTGTCTAAACCAGCACTCGTCGGGACTGAAGAAATAATTCGGTTTAGACATCGGTGGTATCTTTTTGATATTTACACAATGTGCAGTTAGTGAATGATCCTCAAGGCAGACAGTTGATGATATATTTTCAGTGGACGACGGAACTATTTCTCTCTCACTGACTTCATTCACAAATCCAGGGCAATCATTTACATAGTTCACGTGCTACAGTCTCACTGATTCGAGATTTACAAGACAGGAACATATAGTTTCTGATCACCTACATCATTTCACATTATAGTCAACCAAACATTCATTCCCCATGAGTTTCAGTTGACTTCTTTGATTGGCATTCTAGAAGTTGGGTAGATGAAGAATGAGGACTATTTCTATGGATATACAACTTTTGTATTCTATAGGCGACGTTGTGACATAGATGCTAATGTCACTGTCAAGCAAGTGGTACATGGGAAGTAATGTGGGTGATATATATACATGAGATATTTGTACAACAGATGAGGGATGAGGCAAAACTGAGTTGTTTATACAATAGAAGAAGTTGATAACAGAAGATTAAGTAGGTTGATAGGAAGCCAGTAAAGAACATGTACATGGTTGTATACATAAGAGATTAAGGATGTTGATGGGCAGTCAGGAGGGAATTATGTACATAGGTTGTTTACATAAGTGATACAGGGACCGTTGGAAAGGCAGTAGTGAAGTGATGTTTACACAATGGATAATGTACAGTGTTACACAATGGGTAATGCACAATGGTTGAGTAGGGTTACACGAAATTAAATGAGCAAGTGGTGATAGGCCTTGGGGATGAACTATCCTTCATCTCTCTTGATGGATGGGCAAAACGTTTTTATGTGGACAGCTTCAAGTAGTTTTCGGGTTTTGAAATCAGGCTGGTTCCTCTTGATGACTTACGTGGTGTACCAGCTGATGTTGTGCTTTGGGATGGCTTTAAGTTGGTCGGTTAAATCCGCCATAACGACATTAGAATATATGTCGAAACGTCGCCTATATAGGATAAAGAAGTTGTATATCCATAAAAATAGTCCTCATTCTTCATGAGTTTCAGTTGACAAAGTAATTACAACAAGTTAACACTACGTCCACGTTTGTAAACATTGCTGACCATTTGTTGCCTTGAAAGTTAATGACCTATGAAAGTGGACGGAGATTTGACAGTAACTTTTAAAGCTTGGGACTGGAACCATTTGTTCGTAACACATTTTCCGTAATTACTCGTACCTCGTTGGTTATTCTGTAATTTTACACGTAATAACTCATTGATGTATGCTTTCACAACCGAACGTGAACGTGTGTATTTATATCCACAGGTTTAGGTTGTGGTCTGGCTGCTAACGTCAGTGGCGTGGCCCCCAGCAACTACTTCAATAAGAGACTCCCAGTAGCATACGGTATCTGCATGTCTGGAGGTGCAGTAGGACTGCTGGTAATCGGACCATTAACAGTTCAGCTGTTGGAGATGTACAATTTATCAGGCGCGTTGCTTATTTTGGGTGGCATTACATTCAATGTGTGCTTAGCTGGAGCTCTAATTCGACCACCGTCTACACTGATGCAAGAGGAGTCACTGTCAATAGATCTTGCCCACCAAGACGACACAGGGGAGATTTGTGATGCACAGGGAGACCCTACAATGACGATGCAATCGCAACATAATGTTCTAACTGTGGAAAATACGACCATCAAGTTTGATCAGCGTGACGAGAACCATTGTTCTCCAGCTAATTTGCCTCGGATTGTTAAAGAAAACAGTCCTGGGAAAGGTAATGAAACGGCAGAATCTCTGCTTGAACACAGCTGGCATGTAACAACTGAAAGCTCACGGGGTAGGATAATACCTCAATGTGTAACCTTGTTCTGCACAAATGGATTTTTCCTGTATCTGCTCAGTATCATTTTCTGGTCTCTTGGGGATGCAGCTTGCATGGTTCATTTACCAAATTTTGCTGAATTGAAAGGCAGTACACCTGCACAGTCTGCCAGTTTGTTCACTGTCATGGGTGTACCGGCGCTTTGTTCCGGACTGCTTGCTGGTTTTGCATCTTCTGATCCAGCTATTGGAAACATTATCCTTCACGTCGGACTACAAGGAATGACAGGAGTATCCCTTCTGCTACTCCCCGTGCTGTCACATACGTACAGTCTCCAAATGATTTTCAGTGTCCTGTATGGTACATACAGCCAGGGACCTTTTACATTGGTTAGTCCTATATGCATTGAGCTGATAGGCCGATCCAAATTGGCCTTTGGTTATGGTATATGTTTCTTTTGCTTCGGACTCGGCAACATGGTTGGACCACCCATTGCAAGTAGGTTAACATTGAACGTATATTTTGCCGGTGAATGTGTGAGTGGCTGATGCGGTAACGCGTTATGTAATGTCATAATAGACGGCTTGTAACTCCCTACCTGACTGGTGCATGGAGGTATGAACCAATCATGAAACATGCATTGTTATAGAACCTCAAATATGCATTTTGGTATATACTACTTAAGATTTTAGTCTTGTTCATTACCTTAAACTATTTTATCATCAAACTGAGACATATGCCACATGAAGAACCACCACATTGTGTTTCAGGTCTTATTTATGAAAGTACTGGAGTGTATGTCCTTACGTTTCTTTTCTCAGGTAAGTAATTGTGATCACCATTATTGAAAAATCGTTAATAGTGTACAGAAATAAGTAAAATGAGTTTTATACAACCTGCCAGATGAAAATATGTTGAAAGAGAAAAGTCCACTAAATGATAGAGAGTAAGAGTGCACTGTGAATTTAGTGAACAGACATAAACATTCGTGTCCCATTTGTTGGACTAAACAGTATGACAAACCATTAATGAAGCATACAACATTATGGATGACATCTTCTTGTTTACTGAATAGAATGTCGTTTCGATTTAGATTTCTACACCGTTATCACTTTTTAGCTAGATAACAGTGTAAGAATCTACATCAAGTGGTCGCTCTGTGCAATAAACAAGATGTCATCCATAAAGTTGTATGCTTCATTGTTTACTCCCCATGTTCAGGAATGCTGAACCTACAGGGAAACAGTTTCAAACAATAGACAAACCATTGATTGTCAGGTGGTAACCTTTAATTTCTGATAGAGACAAGCAATTAATTTAAGAGGAAAACAACAATCGACAATGTTTGAGAAACAACACGATTTCTTTGCAAAACATTGGATACTATTGTCTGTAAATATACATTTAATGTGCCTGCTTTCTAGTTGTTTCAGTACAAAATATTTTGCCAACATCAGTGCCTCATTGCTGTCTGCATATTTCATATTAAGGGAGTATAGTTTTACTCTGTTTTAGCAATATATCAGCAATATCACGGCGGAGGACACCGGACATGGGTACATAACTTTTAACTCTGTGTATATTTGGTCATTGTTTCGTTGCAGGTGCCTGCTTCATCATTAGTGCCTTCCTCGCCTTGTGTATTCCGTTGACCAAGAAGCTAAGATAAATCGATATTTAAATCTTAACTTTGTATAAATAAAAATAGACTAAGTATTTTTTATCCCCCGCAACGAAGTTGGAGGGGGATATTGGAGTGACCTCCGTCCGTCCGAGATAATGGGGACATATCGTCTCAAAAACTGTTATAGACAGGGAAACAAAATTTGGTATGTGCTTTCAGGACATGATGGAGATCGAAAACCGAAACCGTGTTACAATTTTGTTACAGAGTTATTGCCCTTGTCGTGCGTTTGTTGACTTAGTGCATTGTATCCCCAATGGGAACAGATTTTCTCAGAAAGCGTTATAGATTGGGAAACCTAATTTGGTATGTATTTTCAGGACATGAATGTCTTGGTGGAGTTAACAAAGGTACCCAATAGGAACAGAACACTGTGGTAGGGATATTGATGACTATGTCTTCTTGTTGTAACTGTTTTGATGATCAAACGATTGTTATCAAATTACAATGCATGATTAAACACGTTTTACACAACTACTGTAAATGTTGGTGCCATGAACGTAGCGACACTGACATGACACTGACAAATGCTGAGCGTCGTTTTCACAACTTGTCAACAACGAACAGCTTCATCGATGTACCATGAGCCGCAAAATATGAGCAAGGTTCACCGTTTTTCCCAGAGTCAGTTAAAAAATAATAATAATGATTATTCAAGTCGAAAATACTAGATTTGTAGCAAACGCTGAAATACATCTGATCTATGAACAAAGATTACATTAACCAAATCTGAAAATAAACTTTAATGATAAGATTGTAAAGTTATTGGCTGAACAAATTTGATGTGGGACTGTTTAAAGAGATCTTATCAATGATAATTCTCGAGACATGAAAAACCTTGCACTGCACCTCTCCTATAGGTATGGAGGGTGATCCCAAATTTGAAAACAAGCTATTCAAATGTGCTTAAATTATTGTTTTTTTTCATTTTGAGTTTTAAAGAAACTCTTTCAAAAATAGAAAATCACAACCACCTTTGCACTGCATATCTCCCCCAGACAAAATGCTTCCAAATTTTAAAACATTTTGACCACATATTTTTCAAGTTATTGATTGAGCGAATCTTTCTAAATTCATACATTTAAAGTGCAAGAATCCAAAAAATACAACTTCATAATAAACATTTGCCCTGCATTTTATCTTTTAGACAAGGAGGTTAGTCCCTTAAATGACGTGGTCTCTTTAATTCTAACCCTGTCGTGCAATGTCCACAGATACCCATCACATGTGGTAAATTCCCTGTTTTACACACGCAGCGTGACACACTAATTCAGCTTGAACTACACTTTCCTTTCTTGGATCTGTTACAATAGTCGCTATCCTCTTGACAATCTCCATGGCTCAAAGTATGGTTATCTACCCTCAGTTGTTGGCGATCTATAGCCCATTTTTATATTGTGTTGTCCCCTTTAGTTAAAATGTTTTAGATTCAATTACTAGTTTTACATATATATCTGTGATACTCTAGTTGCTTTACTGCCCTTTGTCGGCAGGTTTTATAATCTATATATATATTCTATTTCAATGTCAAGTGTTCTCGTCACGATATGGCTGAAATATTGCCGATGTGACGTTAAATACTAACTCACTCACTCTTGACAATCTGACATCGTTTGATGAAAACATTCAGCTCCAATGACTCATGAAGATTAAACAGTGTCATACCTGGTTGATATACTTTGCACATTGTATAGAAAAGCACAAACAATTTGCACAAACGGGCACTTTTACCCATTTTACGACTGTGCATTAGGCGTGTGTATCCCAGTTGTCCAGGTTTTGATATCTATCTTTGAGGAGTCACTCATGATCAGTTGGATGTCATGTCAGATATAAGAGACTTTAAGTCGCTATACGAATACCATTTTAAAATCAAACAACTTATTTTCCAATATAGTTTTGGGCTTTTCTAGATTTTCAAAAAAGAAGAAGAAAAGAACCAAGTTCAATGACTCGCCTTCTCGTCTCTTGATTAAAGCTAACGGGATCGGGTGGACAAGCTTGCTGACTTGGTTGACACATGTCATCGGTTGCCATTTGCGCAGATTGATGCTCATGATGTTGATCACTGGATTGTCTGGTCCAGATTCAAGTATTTACAAACCCCCGCCATATAGCTGGAATATTGCTGAGTGCGGCGTAAAACTTAACTCACTCACTCACTTGATTGAGAGATAGAGAAATGAGTAAATTCTTGTCCATTTTACATCTGTAATTACACTTTTTCAGTAATGTCAAATATGTCATGTTTAACCGGGATGATGGGGTACCCTAATTGTTAAAGCGTCGGTCCTTCACGCTTAAGACCCGGGTTCGATTCACCATATGGGTACAACATAGCCAACGACAATCACCAACATTCTTTCTATTAATCCTAAATAGGTTGTCTTGCTTGTGACTATTTCAATATGTTTCAACATGAACATGCAAGGCACAGAATAAGCAAACCATACTTTGAACTTTAAGGTTCTTGGAAACTTCACACCATATTTAATTCAGGGACTTTATGCTGTCAGTTGTTGTAAATTTTTGTTGTGACACATTAAGCAAAATGTTACTCTTCAGAGACAGAGCGCATTAGTCACAAATGTGTATGTATGCTTCTGAAAACGATAGGGTTTTCAGGTTGGGCTGTTGATCAAATTACGACTGTTTCCAACGATTTGAAAACGTATAAGAAAAATCTTGCAGAGGTATTCGTTTTTGTATGGTTTCGTATGGTTCAAGTCATATAATACCCAGTCGTCAACTATGACACTATAATATTTGAACGATCGTTATGAGATTTTGCAAAACTTCATTTCAGTTTTTCAGAAAAGACTCTATTTAGAAATGTTTTTGGAGGTGCGAAATCAACTAAAGAGTGTGAGTGAGTGAGTTAATATTTAACGTCACATCGGCAATATTCAGCCATAAAATCAACTAAAGAGAAAGTGTACATTTACATTAATAATGACTGCACATGACAAATGGAATTATAGTACCTTCAATAAGTGAAAAGAATAGCAAAAGTATGCACACAGCAAACCTGCCTGAACGATGACAGTATAGCATATATAGTGTGTACATATGATGAGTGTCAATGTCACCATATCGTGACTTAGTGGTGCAGTTTACATGTAATTATTCCATTTTATCCTCACTTGTCGTCTGTCTAACACAGAAAGAGGTAAGCTGGTCCTGTAGATGCCTCAGTTACTTATGTGCAGAACAATTATGGAATCAGCACCGGAAACTAGGTAACCAACAGTGCAAAACATATCTGTGGTGAGTCGGTTTAATATTACTACTTATCCATCTAAGGTCCATGCAGAATGCAAATGTACTGTAAGCTCGCATGGTCCCCAGTATGGTGATCTACCTTCAGTTATTGGCAATATATAACCCATATTTATATTGTGTTGTCTTCTATAATTAAGACATTTTAGATCTACATACAAGTTTTATAATCATATGATATCATATCATTAGAACATTTAACTTGTTTATTGTCACAATATTTGAAATTTTGCCGATTTGACTTAAAACCTTAACTCACTCACACACTAATATCACTCAGCATAAACATGTCACAAGTAAAAGATTCGAACCCTAAAATGACTGAAAAGTGTGAGTTTTTAAAGATTATTATTGTTTGCACGAAAGTCTTGATGAGTGCGATGTACACAGAAAGGCAGGTTTAAATATTTATTCTGCACAAAATAAGAGTAAAGGAAAGTCACCTTCTACCATATTGAAATCAGATTCCTCACAAATATTCATTTTTACAGCTATGCATCTATGTCTGCCAACTTCCATCATAAGTCTATGATTAGTGTATCTAAACTGTCCACACAAAGTTTCCATAACACTTGACCGATGCTCCGTTCGAAAAAGAGTATGAGTTACATTTATGTTTCAAAACACAATTGAATGTCATTAAGCCTTGTCAGACACCATGGTTTTTGGTTATATTGCGGTATTACAGGAGTGACACTTTGACCCTCGTCTGCGTGTGAGAGTACCCCAACGACACTCATAAGAAGTGACAATTTGTATAGGCTGTGAGGTAAAGAATATCTTGTCGCTGCTTGATAGTTGTGCCCTATTTACAAACTAAAAGCGTTTACAGGGAGTTTACAGTTGGAACAATACAGCCCAGGTGATCTACCCACTTTTGAACGCCTGTTATAGTACTTTAAAACCTACTTACAGCTGTTAACCTAACACATCATCGTTTTCCGTGTTTAGTGTATTATTCCGTCTAATCGACATATCATTTGTAGAACGCATACCGCTTTTTGGCTAAACATGACACACGTAGGTAATGACCGCATTCCCTTGCTCATCTTTTGATGAAAGAGACTATTCAAGAAAAAAGAACATAACACTGGAAACCAGTTTGAAAACATAAACTGCTTCCCCATACAGAACAATCCATGAAGCTTTCAAGAAAGAACGTTGATGGTGGATATACCTGGGTGGTTACTGTATAATCTGTAGGATCAACTCTGATGGGAATATTCTAATCTGACAGTACTTTAACCCCCTTTGAGGATGCAGTCACTAACAATCGAAGTTGCTAATTTATACTACCATTTATAAAATATCTCTTATCTACATGTATTTACAAAACATATAGTTCAGAATTTATCTTGTAATTCTATTCCTTTCAAAGAACAATTATTAAATGATAATTAAGATTGTAAAAAAGTTCCTTAAGTGTTTTGACATTGAAATATGTATCCCTTGTGATGAGAAAGTCAATACGGTCAAGCAGGTCATGCGGAGGATCCTCACTTTTAACAGGTATTCATGAGTGTATCTTGTATTACAATGCGACATCGTCGCATAATGAACCTCTTCAAATCTGGACTGACAACCCATGTAGGTGTAATCGATAGTTGGTTTTATTTGATGTAATTTATTGATACCTATTGAATTTGAATAACTTCTTTTGCATTAGATCGCGGATATATGATCGAATGACAGCTTTGTAATCAGAGTATTGAATAAGAAGTGGTGTCACAGATTTGTTGAGTGCCTCTTCAGCAGCAAAATCGGCCATTGTGTTACCAGAAATTCAAACACTGCTTAGTAACCAACAGAGGACGATGCCGTATTGACCAGTAGCAAGATCATTATATAATTCAATTATTTTTATTATAAGTGTTTGATGTAGATGTTTACAAGAAATATGTTTTTAGCGTGACGACTATTTGTTTAGCCAGAATCTAAAAATATGATATTGTTTACATTGAGGTTGTCTATATACATATTCAAGAGCTGTTAGTATGGCGTTTGCTTCTGCTGTGAATATTGACCTGACAATCTGACAATCTGGAGGATATTGTTATGGATCCAATGAAAGTGGCACAAGCCACTGCGCTACCATCCTTGGATCCATCTGTAAATAAGGATTTATGATGATAAAACTGAACTCATAGTTTTCCACCCTTAGCGTCTCCAACCCAGTATCTCTCTTCCTCAATTCAGCATCGGTCAGTGTGAGATTTATCCAAACCATGAGGTGCGAAACTTGGGGGTTATGTTTTATTCCTTACTATCCATGGAGCCACACATTAATAACATCTGTAGAAGGGCATACTACCACATTCGCAACATCGGCATGATTCGACGATACCTGGACGTCAAGACTACAGCATCTCTTATTCAAGCATATGTAACATCTCGTTTTGACTACTGTAATGCGCTTCTTGTGGGTCTCCCGAATTATCTTATGCACAATCTTCAGAAGGTGCAGAATACTGCAGCCAGAGTGGTCTCACAGTCAAAGAAATCGGACCACATTACTCCCGTTCTTCACTTACTTCACTAGCTTCCCGTCCACTACCACATAAAATATAAAACTCTACTCCTTGTTTTCAAAAGTTTACATGGTCTAGCTCCTCAGTAACTCTGTGATCTGTTCCACCGTTATACTCCTGTACGTCCCCTCCGATCAAATGACCAGTGTCTTTTGACAATTCCTGTGACTAGGACAAACACATATGGTGACAGGTCACTCGAGACGACTGGTCCTCATCTCTTGAACAATCTTCCATCTCACCTCAGAACACAACCAGATTTAGCTGTTTTTAAATCAAATCTAAACACTTGTCTCTTTGCTGAAGCATTTGAACTCTATGTGATATCAATACCATCTTAGAGCCAAAGCGCCTTTGAACGGTTTGCGGATATTGGCGCTATAAAATATGTGTATGTATGTATGTTTGTATGTTTGTTTGCTTGTTTGTATGTATGTATGTATGTATGTATGTATGTATGTATGTATGTATGTATGTATGTATGTATGTATGTGTGTATGTGTGTGTGTGTGTGTGTGTGTGTGTGTGTGTGTGTGTGTGTGTGTGTGTGTGTGTGTATTATATTTATTTTTTATTTGATTATATCCTTTGTAACGTAGGTTATATTTGGATTACACTTTCTTAGTAAAGTACAGATTATATCCTTGTTTATATTATAATTCCTTAGTTTCTGATTTTTCAAATGTTGTCAGTGGTATGTCAACTGGTAGCCTCACTAATTGCCAAGGACGAAAAGAAAGACGACGGGAAAGAGATCATATACTTTCAAACTCAATGCTGACAGCAGAAATGAATGGTTTAATTTTGAGCCCAACAGGCGGAACAAGAGAAGATTTCTTGTTGTACCAATCCCCATAAAGGGGATTAAAGACACAGTTATACGCAGGGTTAGACTCATTTGAATATAGTTTAGTGTGATACTGTAAAGATAATTTTATAAGGCGTTATTTAAGAGAAGTTTCATCGGCTTGAACGTGGAGACTGGAAACAAGAGAAGCTCTAAAGGATCTTAGACAAAGTCTTAGACCTTGGTGATGGACAGAATCTTATTGTTAGAGATCCCTTGTGCAGCTCTACCATATGCGATCTGTATAAATGAAGGAGGGTTGTTTGGTCCCCTCCCCACTTTGAATTGGAGACGACTTTTAATAGACCTTCAAGCAGTTGGTCTTCAGATATTTAATATGTGGCAAAAAGGTTAAATAATGGTCGAAAGTAAGTACCATTCTTTACAACGATAATTAGAGAGCCATCTAGAAAAAGTTTGGGATCTTTATGAGGCTTATATTTTCGACAAGAATACATTTGATCCTTATCTGTGTAACTTTAAAGCCATTCTCAAGTGACCATTTATGAATTGTATTGAAACACATCTGTAATTGTCTCTTGATAGTATGCATATTTTACCACGATGTTAAAATCACCCACAAACAATGACTCATCAATTGAGCCATTTAATATTTTTGAGAGACTATTGATTTTTATGCTAAACAAAGTAACAGACAAAATACTGTCTTGTGGAACACCCTCATCCTGATTGTAGTGATCAGACAGGGTTGATCCAGCAGGGACTTGAAAGTGTCTGTCTGCTAAATACTGTGATATAAAATGAGGCCTCTTAAACGAAAGCCATGGACATCTCTTAAAAGCTTTTTCTAGGTAAAAAGAGACTGATACAGCATTTTGGTTATTTACAATGTAGGTTTTAATGAATGATTCCAATCGGACGAAATGGTCGATGGCGCTTCTATTTTTGCGAAAACTACATTGAATGTTTGTAATAAGGTTGTTGGTTTCTAGAAACCACAGCAATCTATTATTATCCATGCATTCCATGGTTTTACAAATGCAGCTAGTTAATGAAATTGGTCTATAGTTAGATGGATCTGTATTGTCTCGGCCAGGCTTAGGTTTTGGTACAACAATGGTATCACGCCACAAAAAGATGAACGTGCCCTGTTGTCCAAATATTATCAAAAATGTTCAGAATTTTTTTAAGACATTCATTGGGTAAATGTTTTAGGAGATGATAGTGGATATTATCAGCACCTATATCCGTTGCCATCATGAGCTTGTGAGCTTGCGCTAAGGCAGTATTCAACTCATGTAGTGAAAATATCTCATTATAATCTTCACCATTATCAGAATGAAAGTTAATTTTCAGCTTTTCTTGATGACTTGTATATTTCTGAAACTTTGGATTATGATTTGGTGAAGACCAATGTGTAGCCCAAGTTTCACCCAACTTGTTTGCAATGTCAATTTGATCTTTTAAAATTTTGTGTCCATCTATAAGATGGTGAACACTAGAATTTCTACCTTTGCTCTTGATTCTCTGTATCACGTTCCACACCTTCGTCATAGGCGTTCGTGAATTTATTTTAAATACAAAGTTCTTCCAAGACCGACGTGTACTTTGTTTAGAATTCGTCGAGCCTTGGTACTATTTTTTAGTTTTACATTATTTAAATTGTGAGATGTAAGATGTCAGCGAAAGTATTTCTCTGCCTTCTTCCCACACTTCCTAGCATGTTTACAATCGTCAGTAAACCATGGTTTACGAATATGTGGGTTAGCATAAGCTTTAGGAATATTCTTCAGTTTATCAGACAACTAAATCGGATCCAGAGTATTGACAAATAAGTCAGAATTCAAGTTGTCAGTACACACAGGTTATCGTGGACTGACCATTCAAATTCGTTATACATATTTGGGTCTGTGCAGAATAGGTTCCCGAACAAAGGTGTAAATATGTGGTTGATCCATCATTGAGGATACATACATTTTCCCTTTATTGTTAGTATCGGTACTTCCCCACACAGGATTATGTCCGTTAAGATCATCCATTATGATACAGGGTTTGCACACAAAAAAAATGGTGATTTCCAAAAATTTCCAAAATTGTAAAGATGATAATATGTCCAAGGCTTTGAAACATTTGGAAATTTAGGAAGGATTTTACCACTACTTCTTTCAATTTCTCCTTTACCCTTTACCCAAGGATCCCGATGAGTGTACAGATTTAACTCTTTCACGCCTCTTTTGTTCTGCTAGAGTTCTTATTTTATATATAATTCATCTTGCATGTGACATTTTTATTCATGAGAACTGCAGGAATAAACCGTATTTTGATATTATCCATCTGTGCTTTATATATATTAATGTAACTGCATCTGGCGCGTGAAGAGATACATTTTTTTAAAGTTGGGATCATGTTTAAAGTAAGTGTTTTCTATTCGCCGTCCTATGCGATCAACTAGGAACCAATTCTATAAATATATTAGTATAACTTCACTCATCTGCATCCTTCTTGTTTTAAGTGTCACAAATTGATATTGACTGTTATATTTGCCCCTAGTATGGCTGGCAATTTCCATAATCCCGTTTTACGTGTATGTTTTACTTATTACCAACAAAAGCCTAAATAATAGTTCACCTGTCACTGTTTTTGTACACACAAATTACATAGTGAGTGAGTGAGTGAGTTAATATTTAACGTCACATCGGCAATATTTCAGCCATATCGTGACGAGAAAATTTGATATTGAAATGAAATATATGTATATTATAAAAAACCTGCCGACGAAGGACAGTCAAACAACTAGAATATCACAGATATGTATGTAAAACTAGTAATTAAACCTAAAACGTTTTAACTATAGGGGAAAAACAATACAGAATAAATGGGCTATAGATCGCCAATAACACAACTTACATAGACCTACGTTACATCATGGATCAAATAAAGGTTTACAGGACCCACTGATACTGGACAGGGTTTATTACATGTCATTTATGTGAACCCTTGCCAGGGACTAATAGGCTTATTGTTGTAGAATACATTCTCTAATTGGTACCTTCTAATTACCACCTGCCACAAGGGATGGGCCGTTTGGGTTTGTGGTCAGAGACAGTGTTATGCAATTGGTGTATGAACTTGTTAATAGATAATAGTTTATGAGATTCTAGTTTATGAAAAGCAGTAAATTCCAAAATAAGCACGCCAATCTCATCTCCAATGCCCAGGAATTATTACCACTTACATGACAATAGTTTCAGAAGGTGTCGGCTCAGGAAATCGACCTTTGGATTTTTTATAAGGCTCAGGACGTCGATAAGCGGTACGCTTTGAAGTTTGGGTGTTATTTTAGCACATGGCTAATCTCATGTGACGTGTTATTACAAGGCTGGTGGGAAACCCAAGAACGAGCCTGATTCATACCGCCCCATCTCACTTACCTCCCACCTCTGTAAAACCCTTGAAACAATTATAAACAACAGGCTCAAACACCTTATTCTAACCAACAACTTACTTAAGGAGGACCAGAGCGGCTTTACTCCAAATCGACAAACTTTAGACCACATTTTACATTTAGAACAAGATGTTAAAGTAGCACAAGCTCAGAAACAATACACTATGGCCATTTTCATTGACTTCAGCAAGGCATTCGACATGGTTTGGCATAACGGCCTTCTACAAAAACTTCAAAAACATGCCTTACACGGTCGAATACTAAATTTCATTCACTCTTTTTTAAACGAGAGACAAATAACAATCAAATCTCACAACACCATCTCGGACCCATATCCTCTAGAAAATGGAACCCCCAGGGGAGCATATTATCCCCAACTTTATTCAACTTTATGATTAATGACATTTTTCCAGATAAATGGCCTGAAATCACTACAGCCAAATTCGCAGACGATATTTCATTTTGGACTTCCTCAACCTCAGTTAAACAGGCATCACTCAAAATTCAAAAAATGCTAAATTCCATTCAAAATTGGGCCCAAAAATGGGGGTTCCACATCAACGTTAAAAAAACCGTGGGCATATTATTCAAACGACAGCATATGCAAAATTATACCCCCAAACTACACTTAAACAACCAAGAAATTGAATTCAAAAAAGAAGCGAAATTTCTAGGAGTAACTTTCGACCACCACATGACATGGACACCCCATATTAATAACTTGGTCAATTCATGTCAAAAAGATCTTAACTTAATGCGGAGCCATCAGCGGCACAAATTAGGGGCTTGACAAACATACCCTCATTAATATATACAAAACTCTCATATTATCGAGATTGGACTACGCCGCACCGGTTCTCCACTACCTCCCTCCCATAATCTTCAAAACTTAATTCCATCCAATTTAAAGCGCTCTAAACTAGCCCTCGGCGAGGAGTGGTACCTCTCTTAACACACTACTTCTTCTCACAGGCACCTCTTCAATCACACAAAGAATAAACCAAACCACACTTCACTTACTGGGCTGGGGCCCAACACAACCCATATTTAAATTAATCACAAACAAATATAAAAACATTAAAATCTACACTAAAAATTCAAATCAAACCCACTTTAAAGCATCATGCCTTACCCACCTATACAGTCTGCTACATGCACAACAGCTAAACACCTTACAACACACACATCCCATTACAAGCTACATTCACGATAAAGCCCTCCCATCACAGACATGTCCCTTGACACAATCCTCAAACAACTACCTAAAACACCCGTCAATCCACCATAACTAATATCACAAACAACTACTTAAAATACAACCTATACCCTAATCACACACATATATACAGATGCATCAGTCAGCTTCTAACAAACCCACAGGCCTAGGCATTCATGTTCAACAAACCCTCCCATCACAACAAACTTCCACTACACCAACTACACCCACAATAAACACTGCCGAACTCACTGCCATTCTCACTGCACTACACCTAATACCCTCCCTTCCCCAAACAAACTTCCTTATACTATCCGATTCACTCAATTCTATCAAACAACTTCACAACATGCATTCTAAATCGCGCCCAGACCTCATACACAATATAATAATCCAAACAGACTCACTCACACGCTCAAACAAAATATCACATTCACATGGATCCCCAGCCACTCAAACATCACAGGAAATGACACCGCCGATACAGCAGCCAAACTCGCCACATCCCATACTTCACCAAACCTCAACTTCCACTCATCCAAATCAGAAATAAAAAAACTCATTAAAACAAACATATCAAATACCAACTTTCAACACAACATCAGTCCAAACAAATCAACCTGGGTCTCATCCATCATTAAATCGCCAATAAGAAAAAATCCCACATATTCAAACATCAAAAACATTGACACGGCAATTACCAGACTAATCACAGGCATCACTAACTAAAATTACACACTCTATAAACAAAACAGACATCCAGACGGATTATTGCACACTGCAACACTCAGGAAGACATAAACCACATATTCACACACTGCCAGCTGCAACAAACAAACATTAAGCAATTACACAACAACATTCCCACGAAATACCACAATAACATACACCTCCTACTCAACCCCCACAACCCAACTATTATATTCCATGCCATAGCCACCTTCCTTTGAAAACTCTAACTTACTCCAAAAATTTAGAACCTCCCAAACAACCCTCTCATTACCACTCACTTCTAGCTTATATATTTAGATCAGGCGTCAAAATTCAATTTACCCTTACTATCACTCTATCACCAGCACGTGCCTACACATTTAGACCTGGGAGTCAATTTCATTCATCTATAGTGCTCCTAAACCCGCTGCGAGGTCCGCGCCCATCCCTTAGCCAATCACAGTCCACTAAAACGTAAAACAAAGCAGCCCAACCCCTCTAACGCAAGGTCAATGCCATCCACCCAAGCCAGCTTACCTGCAATCTTTACCGACAGCCACGGCCCCTTACCCACAGCCTTCTTCGCTCCATTACCCTAACCCCACCCCCCACCAACTTAACCCATTTTTCTTTCCTTATTAAATCCCTTATATAAATCATGCAGCTTACCTGCATCCCTATACATGCCCCACTATGCTATACTTCCTTATCATCCCTCCCCCACTACCCCACCACCTTAGGGCCCAACATTTTCACTATTACTATTTAGTTATAACTCTATCTCTCACCACTAATAAATTCTAGTGTGCTTGCTTTTTCTTTTCCTCTCCCCTTCCCTTCATAATATCGGCTTTTTATTTATTTTCTCTCATGTTTTTAAAGTTTTTCACTTCAAAATCCCACTTAGGTTAATGCCCCAGCATTTATATTGTTTTTGGGTACGGTGGTTTACTCCTTATTTTAAACCTATTTATTATTATCCTACCCACCACCTACCCCGTCGGCGACATTGGCTACAGCTAAAAGCCGACGTAAAACCCCAAATCATCATCATCGGTGCATTCGATTTTGAAATGGCTAATGCTCAACTTGAACATAAGTTTATTCCTACATCTCGTTGGTGCAATATGCCGGAGGCCAAAGACAACCCACGAAGAAGAAAAATACCGATAGTCGTCTTCAAGAACTGAGACACCAGTTTCAAAATGGAATGTTAACTGTTAGACAATTTGCTGATTCAGCGTCTCTTCTTTTACATCTTTAATAAATTTATAATGTACTTGTATAAATGGGTATGTATATTTAAAATTGTGTAATATGTTGTAAAATCTCGAAATATTATGCAGTAGAACTATTTATAATTCCTGTAAAATGTAGTATGTTGTAACATGGTTAAATATAATCTGTCCATATAGTCTCCCGTTACCACTCGTGGCTTACGCCTCTATGTATGTTATGTGTTTTATATTTTGATGTATATATACTAAGTGAACTGAGACTGAAATAAAACACTGTCTTCATACAAAGATTGGGCTCGTTTTCTCATTAGGTGTGCCCTCATCCGGATTATCCTCTTCTAACAACACGTAGGCCAATCATTGTCTCTATAATCCAGTGTTAATTGCTAAATTATTGAAACGGACGGGACATCGACGTCCTGAGCCCTTAACCGTTTGAGAAGAGTGTTCAGATCAGTAGGTGCCTGCTGTTTAATGCGATTCTTAAAAGGCTTGAAGCGACATCTGCATGTTCATCAACTACCTTCGTGTAAGTGATCGTTCAAATATCGTTACTGCACCATGAAGACATTTATCACCCTTGAATAGCAGGATGTCCTGGTATGATAAGCATGGTGTTTGCATTGCTGAGTTCATTTAGATTTATTATGTGGAGGTAGCTTGGCATTCATGAAAAATAACGCATTATACAGTTATATGTTTGAATAAGTATTGATTGTGAATAGTCAGCTAAGCTAATCACAACAGTTCCAGTGGACCTGTACGTTTCACTACATAACGTGGTATCCTGTGAGTGTTCGGATTAAAATGAATAATCACCTGTGTCTCACGCGTATCGAATTTATTTTTTTGTTAAAAATCTGAGACATATTTCAGATATAGTTTGAACAAACAGATAAAGAAAACGAAAGGTCAAGTCGTTTGACATCAAACACAAAATGTGAACGGTTACAGCATTGAGGGATATAAACATGTTCAGGCAGCACTCAACATGCACCTCTGCGACTACACAATCATGACTTTTCAGAATGTCCAATACAACATGAATTACATTTACGATTACTTTTCAGTAAAATAAGCTTCTAGTATTTGTTATCGTTCCCATTCGAGTGAGTGAGTGAGTTAAAATTTAACGTCACATCGGCAATATTTCAGCCATATCGTGACGAGAACATTTGACATTGAAATAGAATATATATAGATATTATAAAAACCTGCCGACGAAGGACAGTAAAAATACTAGATAATCACAGATATGAATATAAAACTAGCGAACAAAGCTAAAATATTCCAATTAAAGAAGACAATACAATGTAAAAATGGGCTATAGATCGCCAACAACTGAAGGTAGATCACCATACTAAGGCCCATGACTTACATTACCTTTGCTACCTGCATGGACCCTAGCTGGATTTACACCATCCCTTCAGCCATTGGCGTTTATACCGAGAATTAGCCATACATTAAAATGACAAAAATACTACGATTAAAACACCTGGTATACTTAAATGTACTTGAAATGTTTTGGGACTGACGTACCCTCTCAGGAGGACAATAATTGTACAATACTTCAACCTCCTTTGAGGGTACAGCCACTAACAATCTAAGTTACTAATCAAATCTACCAATACTTAAAATACAGATAAGTACAGAACATATTTATCAAAATTCATTAATTAAATCAATTTCTTTTAAAAAAGCAAGAATTAAATGAACATGAACAGTACTAAAAAGATCCTTAACAGTTTTAACTTGAAATATTTATCCCTTATGATTGAGAATTCAACACAGTCAAGCAGGACATGCTTGACCGTGGTTCTCTCATCACAGGGGATACAAAACGGAGGATCCTCACCTTTCAATAGGTACGCATGAGTGTACCTAGTGTGACCAATACGACATCGTCGCATGATGACCTCTTCAAATCTGGACTGACAACCCAAGTAGGTGTAACCAATATAGGGTTTTATTTCATGTAATTTATTAATACCTACTTGGGTGTCCCACTTCTTCTGCATCAGATCGCGGATGTAAGTTCTAATGCTAGCTTTGTAATCAGAGTATGGAATAAGAAGTGGTGTCACAGATTTGTTGAGTGCTGCCTTAGCAGCAAGATCAGCCATTGTGTTCCCAGAAATGCCAACGTGGCTTGGTAACCAACAAAAGACGATGTTGCATTGGCCAGTAGCAAGCTGATTGTACAATTCAATAATTTCTAATAAAAGTGGATGTTTACAAGAAATATTTTTAATAGCCTGAAGGCAAGAAAGTGAGTCGGAAAAGATGAGATATTGTTGATTTTTAGGGTGTTTTGTAATATATTTTAAAGCTGGTAATATGGCGTTTGCTTCTGTTGTAAAAATAGAGCTGTTATCTGGTAAACGAGAGGAGATTGTTCTGGATCCAATGACTTTGGCAGAAGCCACCGCGCCACCATCCTTGGATCCATCTGTAAATAAGGATTTATATGTATTATATTTATTTCTTAACTGACTAAATTCTTGTTTATACTGTAATTCATTAGTTTCTGATTTTTTAAATGTGGTCAAAGTTAGGTCAACTTGGGGCCTAACCAACTGCCAAGGAGGAGAAGAAAGAAGACGGGAAGGAGCTATATTTTCCAGCACAATGCCGGCAGCAGAAATGAAGGGCTTAATTCTGTGCCCAAGAGGCGGAACAAGAGAAGGTTTTTTGTTGTATAAATCCTCATAGAGGGGATTGAAAACACAGTTAAATGCAGGGTTAGACTCGCTAGTATATAGTTTAGTAATGTATTGTAAAGATAATTTTAAAGGACGTTGTGTAAGAGAAGGCTCATCTGCTTCAACATATAGACTATCAATAGGAGAGGTTGTAAAGGACCCAAGACAAAGTCTGAGGCCTTGGTGGTGGACAGAATCAAGTAGTTTTAGGTTGCTTTTACAGGCTCCACCATATACGATGGAGCCATAATCAAGTTTAGATCGTACCAATGATCGGTATAAGTGAAGGAGGGTAGTTTGATCCCCTCCCCACTTTGAATTTGAGGCAACCTTTAACAAATCGAGTGCCTTCAGGCATTTAGCCTTAAGGGATTTAATATGTGGCAGGAATGTTAAATGGGAATCGAAAATTAGGCCCAAGAATTTGGCCTCCTTTACAACTTTGATGGGAGTGCCATTTAAAGATAGTTCTGGGTCCTTATGAGGCTTATATTTACGTCAGAAAGGTATGCAATTAGGTTTGGATTTAGAAAATTTAAAGCCGTTTTCAAGACACCATTTATTTATTTTATTTAAACACAACTGCAATTGATGTCTTTCAGTGGCATTTAGAAGTTGTACATTGATGACGACATCATAGTCCTAACTGCCAGTTCACCTGATGAAGGGACCTGGAATGGTCTCGAAACGTTGTGAGAGAAATTAAAAAAGAAGTTTAATCCATAAAAATATCTTGGACAACAACTGCAATTGCCGTTCAATAGTATGCATATTTTTACCACGACAAGAAATATTAAAATCATCCACAAAAAGTGATCCATCAATGGAATCGTTTAAAACCTTGGATAATCTGTTGATCTTGATACTAAATAAAGTGACAGACAAAATACTGCCTTGAGGGACACCCTGATCCTGATTGTAATGATCAGACAGGGTTGAACCCACTCGGACTTGAAATTGTCTGTCTTTTAAAAACTGTGATATAAAAAGAGGCAAACGGCCTCTCAAACCAAAGTCATGTAAATCCCTCAAAATGCCATGCTTCCAGGTCGTATCATAAGCTTTCTCAAGATCAAAGAAAATTGATACAGCATGTTGTTTACTTATTATACCATTCTTAACAAAGGATTCTTAGCGTACCAAATGATCAATGGTACTACGATTTTTCCTGAAAACACATTGAATATTGGTTATAAGGTTATTGGTTTCAAGATACCAAGTTAATCTATTATTCACCATACGTTCCATGGTTTTACAAACACAGCTAGTTAGAGAGATCGGTCTGTAATTAGACGGATCTGTATGATCCTTGCCAGGTTTTGGTATTGGGACTACAATGACATTACGCCATGAAGGAGGAAATTCTCCAGACGTCCATATTTTGTCAAATATATCTAAAAGTGTCATCAGACATGGTTCCGGTAAGTGTTTCAGTAGCTGGTAATGTATATTGTCATCACCCGCCGCAGTGTCATGAGCTTGCTCAAGAGCTGTATGTAGCTCATGTAATGAAAACACTTCATTGTAACCATCACCGTTATTTGATTCGAAATAAGTTTTGTCTTTTCCTGTTGTTTCTGATATCTCTGAAACTCAGGGACATAATTTGCCGATGATGAATTTTTGGCAAGGGTTTCGCCAATTTTATTTGAAATGTCAGATTTATCAGTTATCAAGTTATCACCATCTTTAAGATGGTGTACAGCTGATTTTGAACCTTTGCCTTTTATTGGCTGAACCATGTTCCAAACCTTAGACATTGGCGTGTGCGAATTAATTTTGGAGACATAATTTCTCCAAGATTGTCGTTTGTTTTGTTTAAAGGTACGACGCGCCTTTGTATTGAGTATTTTAAATTTATTTAAGTTATGGACAGTTGGATGATGGCGGAAATAACGCTCGGCCTTTTCCTCGCTTTTCTGTATTAAACCATGGTTTTCGTACATGTGGAGTCGTAGAGGACTTTGGAATACACTCATCAGCTATTTCATTTAAAACATCAGAAAAAGTTTGAATGGGATCAGTTATATCACTGAAACAATCAGGTCGCAGTTTTGATTTACAGTTAGTTTGAAATGAAGACCAGTTAGCCTTCGAAAAGTACCATCTTGTGTACGAAGGAGAATCAGATGGAGTTATTTCTGAAAGGATAGTTGGGAAGTGGTCACTTCCACAAAGGTCATTATGAACAGACCAATCAAATTCATTCAGGAGGTTAGAATTTGCAAGAGATAAATCCAAAGAAGAATAAGTGCCAGTTAGTATTAATGGTAGTACTGCCCCAGAGTGGGTTGTGACCGTTTAGGTCACCCATGATAACACATGGTTTCGGGAGTTGATCATAGAGTGATTGAAGATCAGTCAGCTGAAGTGTCGATGAAGGTGGAATATACAGAGAGCACAACGTAAATGCTACACCCAGAGTAAGTCGCACTGCAACAGCTTGGAGATTAGTGTTAAGAGTATCAGGGCTGTGAATAACATTCTATCGTATAACGATAGTAGAACCTCCAGTGGCTCTATCACCTGGAGGGGAAAAATAATTATAGGCTTCAAACTGACGTAAGTTAAAATGATCTGTCTGTTTCAGATATGTCTCTTGCAGACAGAAAGCTGATGGTGTTAAATCTTGGACAATTAGCTGTATTTCATTAAAATTTGTCCGTAGTCCCCTACAGTTCCACTGCACGATATTGGTAGATAGACCTATCTTTTAGGCGGATTAATTGGGGATCTACCCCGCACTGTTTTCGAGGGCGACAAGCTATGTGCCGTAGAATGGACGTTTTCGGACACGTCCATGTCCTCAAGTGATCCGTATTTGTTATATAACTGAATTCTATTTTCCGACCCTTTTGGGGCTCTGCCACTTTGTTTTTTGAAAGCATCAAGCTTCTGTTTATTTTTGCTTTTAGCAGTTTGCTGAGTATCAGATGACGATTGAGATTGTAAACGTGATTGAGTGAGTGACTTGTTATCTGAAGATGACTCTGCCTGCCTTTCAGATGTACTGGGAAGTGGTGAGTCCGTGGTTTGAGATGATATAGCAGGATATAAACACTGTGGACTGTCACTTTTGACCCACGTCAAGTTTGTTTGACAGCTTGTGGATGATGTAGATACTTTAGGGCTTGATTCAGTTGGTGTTTTGGTTATTGAAGCATAACTTTCTGTAATTTCCGATCTCTTCACAAGTTTTTTGGCTTCAGAAAAACTGATGTTTTGGGTAAATTTGATCTTGTTGATCTGCATTTTCTTTCCAAATCGGACACTCCTTTGAGAAAGATGAATGTTCTCCTGAACAGTTGGTGCATTTTCTAAAGGTACTTGTACAATCTTCAGTTGTGTGTGTCTTCTCACCACAGTGAGCACACACCACGGACAATGTACAAGTCTTTACACCATGGCTAAACTTCTGGCACTTAAAACATCTGAGCGGATTCGGAATATAAAAGTCAACCTGGATGTTGCAGTAACCTGCCTTCAGTGATTTGGGAGCTGTCGGAGAAGAAAAGGAAAATAGATAAGTGTTGGTTGGAATAGTTTCATTGTTTTTACGGGTTGAAAAGCGTTTGACCTACAGCACACCTTGGTCTTTCATTTCAGTCACGATATCAAGTTCTGACATGTCAGCAAACAGGCGATCGCGGTCTCTGACGATACCTTTGCTTGTATTTAATGTCTTGTGAGCAGAGAGAGTAACGGGAACGCCGACGAACGATTCGGTGCTCATCAGGTTGGCTGATTGATGTCGTTTAACGCATTCAACCAGCAGCGCACCTGAGCGTAACTTTTTAATGTTCTTAACATCTCCGGTTTTACCCTGAATACCCTTAGATATTGCAAAAGGGTTCAACTTTAACGGTGTCTTGTCAACAGTTTCAATCACTACAAAACGTGGCCAAAAGTCAATAGCTTTGGACGGTCTGAGGTCATCGTCAATAGGATCAGTGTCAAGAGGACGTTTGGTTTTCTTTGTTGGGGTTTCGTAAGCCATGTTTTAGTGTTGAAATTTCATCATCCGAGCTCCCCACCCACCACGGAGTATCACAAAGGACAATGCTAAAAACAAGTGGGCCTCCAACTTGCAGCACCAAGGATACTCGGATGATATACTCAAGCAGAAAAACTAAAATAATAATTTTTCCACCGGATTGGCCCATGAGCCACCACCTTCTGCGCATAAGACTCTAGGCAAATTACAAAATAGAAGTGACTCATTTGGAATTTAAATATATATAACCATGCAGCCAAAACATATGATACATTTTTAAATAGTTTCCGAAATTTGTGCAGCACACTATACATACACAGGGCCTTGGCATGACCAGCCGATTGGTTGAACCGGGCCCATTCATCCACCCGTCTAGGTGAAGTCAGGGCCAAAGTGGTGTGTTGGGCAAAGGAACACTGTTCCTGGAACCAGTGCCCTCAACCACCAGAATCCCTTCCTCCACCGACACAGGGGCGCAACCCACGGCAAACGGGTTGGTGGACCAAATATCCCCCCCGGGTCCACAACGGGGGGTCGAAGAGCTCTTGGCGTTACCCAGCACCCACCACGAGGAGGTGGCTCTTCACGGGTGCCGTTCCCATTCGAACCCACACTCTCAGAGTCAGGCACCTAATCGCCAGCTCACAAAGTCAGCGATCTAATCCTGCCATGCAGCTTGTACAGAAATGGAAGTCTGCGAATTGGTCGTCTTCGTCACGTAATCTGTGCACCCCTCTGACATGTGTTACCAAGGCAATGTCTTTCTAGAATATGGTCACATGAAAGTGTTACATTCGCGGCTCCTTGTCAGTAACGTACAGATTCAAATCCGTATTTGGGTTAAGTCTATTCGAAACCACGATCTCAGAGTAAGGCACCTAATCGAGTCAGTGACCGAACCCGTATGGGGCCCAACCCAAAACGTACTAGGATCTGAGTTAGAAATTAACGTGACATCGGCAATTGTTCGGCCATATAGTAACGATAAACATTTGGTTTAACTATAACAAATATCAATACAAATAAATATAATATTGTTGTAGGAAACTATTCACATTGAAATTACAAACAATATGACAAGTGACACGGCAGAGATAAAAATAAAGATACTTGGAACGTTATACACTTTGAACAAGTACTGATTGTAAGCAGTCCAGTAACTAAAGCGGACGTTATATTTTACTGAAATGTTTTTAAGCGTCTGGTACACTAATTGTGGCCTATTCTTATTCTCGATTATTCATAAGATTAACATATAGCGACTGAACGGTAAATTCTGACAGCATTTCAGATTAAAGTAAGATGATTTCATTGTTCAAGTAGAGTAGCACGGTTAGAAGGACTTAAAGGAAATGTAACCAAATGACAAAGTAACAAGTAAAAGTGACTTACCTTCAAATACGAGGGGCGATGTCCAAAATAGCTGAAGGTTTGGTGTAAATCCAGCTAGGGTCCATGCAGGAAGCAAATGTACAACCTTCAGTTGTTGGCAATCTATAGCCCGTTTTTATATTGTATTGTCGTCTATAGTTAAACTGTTTAAGATTTAATTACTAGTTTTAAATTCGTTTCTGTGATAATCTAGTTATTTTACTGCCCTTCGTAGACAGGTTTTTATAATTTACTATTACTTGCCATGTATACTAATTAATTGTTCTCGTCAGGATATGGCTGAAATATTGCCGATGTGACGATAAATTTTAACTCACTCACTCACTCGATGTCCAATGTTAGAAAAGTTTCCATTTTATTTAGAATGATTCATTAGTAAAGCCATTAAGTGGGTAATGTGGTTAACGAGATATTAGTCATTGCAAAACATTGGGGTGTAATATTTCTTTAAAAATTGCAGAAAGTGAAAAACAGTCTGTCATTTTGTACCTACCGGATAATGGTATGCCCACATATAGTATCAAATAAAATATGTTTAGTATGGTATTCGATGATTTCCCGTCAAAGTCAACTTTCAAAGAGTTGGATTGCTTGATTAATATTTAGACGGGGCTCGTTTAAAGGACAACCCCATTTAATCCTTCAAAAACATTGTGTCCAGATATTCAAGCTGGCACTGTTTACAATATGTTGAGTACTGACACTTGTGTGACCATTCAGTATTTAGTTTGAACCCTTGGCATCATGTATGAATAAGTGAAAACATTAGAATAAATTAATAATATGTCCTTATGATTGCTTCATCTGAAAGAGGTTGGGTAGTGTCTCCAAAACAAGCTCTTTCAGTAAACATCATGGGGGTTGTCACTTTAACAAGCGATTGTAGTTTCAAATTGCATTTGTATGCACTTTAATATCTACGTCAGACTATAGAGGGCTTCTGCCTATCTCAAACACACAAAATGTTTCTTACATATTTTGTTTCCTGAAGTTTGTGAAGCATATATTGCAGATTTTCCGGGTTGTTTTTGCGGGGTACCAAAATAAAGAGTCAAAGAAAATGGGGATCGTGAGGCTGGAACATGGCAAAAGCAATTTTCTTGGAGTTTACAGATAGTATGCTCAAAAAATAAAACAGAAAAACAGCTGCATTTGTATATTTTTCTTGGTCAGGCCGACTACTTTTGGGACGCCCCTCGTACAAATGGAGAGGATCTCAGGCAAAAAAGGAATAGCTCAGTGGTAAGCTACCCCTGCATTGATACCCGAGATCTCCTGCCCGAATTTGAAAGCAAGTCGATGCCCGCATGACGCACTGGTCATATTACACAAGTTTGATATCGTGCAAGTTGACAAAGCTGGGTGGCCAAAACGGGGAAAGTTAGCTAAATGGAAAACCTAACTGCTACTGGAATATTACAGTTCGCGTTAGTTTCTTTTTGTTCATTCTTTGGGGCTGGTCAGCCGTGTCTAGATCGACAATGCACCTACACCGAGCAGAGAAGTGGCCTAACACTTTCTAATCCCCCAGAGCTGCTAGCCCGGTTTTAGCAGCGTGAATGTTCTAGAGAATAATTATGCAGATTCTGAAAACTATGTGACTTAACTTGATTGAGAATGTAAAAATATATGATTGTAGAACATATTTCAAATTGATGAAAACTTGAACAAAATAATAGTAATTTGGCACTTTGTATTACACAACTGCAAGGGTATGAACATTTGGTCATTCCTTGAATACGTAACTCACTCACTAACTTTAGAGCACGTATAAATTTGAATCGATTGTAAAACATACTCCATCAGGGCAGACCTTGTTTCTTTCTTCAACCATTGTTTGCTGTATTGACGGTCACACTGAATTATTGTTACGGTAATCGCTTCTACAGCTTAGCGCACCATCATGTAAATCTACACCTGGTGTTCCTTCTTCACCACATAATATTTTATCGAATCCCCAACAAAGTTGTTCCTTTGTCATTATTGTTTGGATTTTGAACATGAAATACTGTTGTGCCAGTTGCCAATGGAGTCAGTCACAAATATGTCAGGAAAGATCTGGACGTGTGAATATTATAATCTCAAATGCAATGAAATAAGAGTGCACCTATCGTCCGTTGGTCTCCGTGTCCCTCCATCGACCTTGATAGCTAAGTAATCCCTTTGATGCAGATGTTTCAGACATGCGATTCTTGTAGTTTGGGTGACATGACTTTCTGTCACATATTTACAGCTAGCGATTTCGTTATTTGGGTACCATTTGATGGTTCTCCAATCTACTTCTCAGTCTTCTCATGTCATTGGTTTCGAGCAAAGGTGCACACTAGTGTCCCAGCCTTATTGCACCATGTCCTGATATCTCTTTTAATAACACCACCTGCGTATGCCGGTATCATAGCCCTTGCATGCAAGTATGGCTGCAGTATTGAGGACCAACGGGTGCTATTGGTACAATTCGATGGTTCTGCATTCTACTTCCCCTTGTCACAGATTCCTGGACATAGTCAGTGGTTAAATGACAAGCTGTGAATAAAACTACTGATCCACGTTAGCTACCGTGCATTACAACATTTCAAGTTTTGTTGTACTAGAAATTAATGATAGCTTTACCTAAACCTGACTTGAGTGACAGGTAAGCATTTGATACAGGATGGCTCTGATGCAATAATACCTTCGAATATCCCACATTAAGGGGCGTTAGGTAATATATATTATTCACAATATTGATTCCTTTATATATCTGGCTTTACAAATAACGTACCAAATAGAAATGTTCACTGACTTCTCTTGAAGTTTAATCAATATCGAGAAAGCATTTTCATAAGCTGTCATGAAAGAAAAATGAAAATATTTTCATCAAAGCATCAAGAGTAAAACGTCATAAAGGACTGTTTTCAAGTTAATCCTGTGGTTTGAGAATCAACGTGCTATTGACATTCTCAAATGATTGAATATATTGAAATGTCGCCCCTATCGGGTAGCCTGCTGGTAAGATGGCAGTCCTGCAGGAAGAGAGAAACAACAAAACGAGTTGAGCGTCACTCAAGTTTACTACTGCAATTATAGCGGGGTTCGTGGTAACAAGGATTACTGTCTCATTCATGCATCACCAATTTATACAATAAACATGGTTTAACATTAGTAATCGTGAATGTAGTATTTACTACAAATATACCAGAATACTTTCAGGGCTTGTTGTCTAGGGGTAATGATGTTTCTTATGAAAGTATACAACAGCAGCTAATAGCACTCATGCACTGAATGGCAACGCTTGTGGCCTCTACGATCCACCATAATTATATCTTCATAATAACCATGAACTATTGAGTTATTACACTCCAAACCCAATCAATAACTTGGTATTGCAAAATTAAACAATGAAATAACATGTAACCTGATTTGAACCATAGATTACAGGACCATTTAATAATTAAACGCCTGACATAGTAGATATTTCCAATACACTTAACATGTATTATAACCAGACAATGATAACTGCTGTGGTTACATCCTGGAAAACTTACTGCAGTTTCATTATACTAAGGCAATTACCATGATATGTCCATGACGTCAAAATTACAAACTACTTACTTGTGTACAAAATATTCAACCATTATAGAAATATTCAACCAACATTTCCATATTAAAAATAGATTCGAGATTGACAACTATATAAATGAACTAACAAGGAATTATTCTACATATGGTTATTGTTATTATTTACTATGTCAACATGGCTGGATTTACCAACCTCCTGGCAATAATGGCTATATGCATTTACAATACACATAACAGCTGATATAATGCTAATAATTACCAAACATTCTGTTCCTGATTAAAATACTCCCTAACAACTGAGATAAACTGAACCGCTCACAGCGGATGTTTACACATGGGTGCAGCCATCTTGAATCCCTAAGCGCCACCTAGTGTAGGGGAGACAACTCGTTCCAGCTTATCTTTCCAACTAGCAATATAAACTAATCTTCAAATTTACAACGATTTCTTAATTCCCTTACAAACAACAAATTTCATAACAAACTCTAGCATTAATCTGTAACCATAAGTAATGGTTATTTAATGAATACACTCTGTTTATACATCTTGAAGGTCACGCTGTACGTGAACTCACTGCCCATGACATTACGCGCTTTGACCTGAGTTTTCCTAACCAATTCCAGTTTTACCACACTTTCTACAAGCTTGATATATACATATATGAAATCTAGGAATGGTAAACACAATTAACACTGTAATATCTATGATGGGATAATTACCTGCAGGAAGAGAGAAACAACAAAACCAGTTGAGCGTCACTCCAGTTTACTACTGCAACCATGGCGGGGTTCGTGGCAACAAGGATGGGAAACCCGTACACGTAACACCATATAAGGCGGCAGGTTGCTGAGAGTTACTTCCCTTTGGCCATGTACGAAGACCAATGACGCTGCCGCTGCCGTAACAGAGTCACAAAACCCCAAATACAAAGATTTTTTGGGGGTGGGGTGGGGTGGGGTGGGGATCCCCTTTAATTGTCATAATAAAACAGGAGGCGATTACCACATGTTACACTCTCCCCTGGAAAACAAATGTCGACTCGACATTTAGCCAAGAGCTAGAATTATATACAAGACAATGAAAATTTAACAATAACACGACTCTTATTGACCAACTCCTGAAGAAAAACCCGTACGAAAACATCCAACCTCTCTCACGAGATAGAAATTCAGCATACACAGTGCCCAAGGGAACATGAATAATATTATTCAGCTAAATTGAGGTTACCTTTAAGACCAAAGTCTTGATTCTATACGCATGTACAGACAAATGAGATCAGTGTAGAAATACGGATGGCCAGTCCATATTAATCACAATTCTGTCTGAGCTAAAGCACCATACCTGGTACCTATCATTACTGTCTACACAACTAGCTCTTTAGTTGATTATGCACTCCCATAATTCTCTGATAATGACTTGCTATACCACTTACTATTTACTACTGCTTAACAAATACTTGAAATATTCATTCATCTCAGTCATTTGTATGCAGGAATCAACTAGATCACGTTTCTTTGGCACTTTGAGAACTACTTGGCACACACTTGGCATATCTGGCTCACTCTCTTCATTCATATTCCTTCACAGTACAGTCAGTGTCTGAGTAACAATAAAATTGTGCGCAGAAGCCACAGTTACTGAAAATATTACACTGGAGCCACAGTCACCATCTGTGGAATATAGGACCACACCTTAACTACATTTGCAGAGTAAGAGGGTTGTCCTAATGAATCATACTGTAGTCGTGTTGGGGGTGCTGCTGGCGATGCAAGGAGTGGTAACTGATGGTTGAAATGTGGTCGATATTACTTGACGTCTGCAAGTGTTGACTATCACTAGAAATCTCTGATTGTCACCAGAAGAGTCCTCGTTGCTGATGCTGTCAAGAACGTCAGTGTCATCTACATTTAGATTAGCTGCTTGATCGCCCACTTTGTCTGTAGCATCGTCCTCATGAGTGCTTCTAGTCTCTGTCACCTCAGGGAGGGACTGTGCTCGGAATACTGGTTCACGCTCTTCATCAGAGCTACTCTCAGTCTCCTCTACAACTTCCCCATCCGCATGCTCAGTTCTGCGATGTCTGTTAAATTCTGGCTGTCTTCTGTTCCTTTGATCAACATTCTGAAGATGAAGAGGCAGGCTCTTACAGGGCATCAACAATTTCCGCAGCTTCCCCGGTCCCTGGAGAGGCCTAGCCTCATATACTGGAGCATCGTCACCTATCCTCTTCACAACTTGATAGATGCATTCTTCCCAGTAGGACCTAATTATAAGTTTACCAAGACCACCCTTCTCTGTATAGTTCCGCACCAGAATCCTGCCACCAGGTTCAAGGACTGCACTCACTCCACGACTATCGTGTGCCATTTTTGCACTTTCACACTTCTGCTGCGTTCTTTCTGATACATTTCTGTAGGCTTCAGCCATACATTCCTTCCATCTCCTTACATAGTTTTGCTTGTCAGTATCGAACCCTGTACATCGTGTTTTAAACATCAGATCTATGGGCAGCTGTGGGGGTCTTCCAAAAAGCAGGTAGAAAGGTGAGTAGCCAGTAGAATCGTGTACTGTGCAATTATAGGCATGCACCACTTTGTTGAGATGATTTTTCCAATCAGACTTGTGATCACTAGAGAGGGTCCTCAGCATTGAGAGCAGGGTATGGTTAAACCTTTCAACTTGTCCATTGACCTCTGGGTGGTAAGGAGTGGTTCGAGATCTGGCAATGCCTGTACTTTTCTGGAGTTTATGGAAAAGTTCATTTTCAAACTCACGACCTTGATCATGGTGAAGACGAAATGGGAATCCGAACCTTAGGAAGTAATCGTTGAACAGTTTGTCTGCTGCAGTCCTCCCAGACTTGTTGGTAGTTGCATATGCTTGGGCATACCTTGTATAGTTGTCCATTATAACTAGGATATACTCATAACCCCCCTTTGATCACTCAAGATGAAGGAAGTCGATGGACATCAGTTCAAAAGGTGATGTGATTTTAATAGACTTCATAGGAGCACCGGCCTGCCGCACTGTTTTTTTGTATTTCAGGCAAGTACACTCCTGAGTTACATAATGTTCAACATCACTAGCCATGTGGGGCCAAAAGAACCTATCTCTAACAAGTGCTATTACACGGTCTGTGCCCAAATGTCCCATATTATTGTGAAGTTCTTTCAGCACAAACTTCCGATATTCCTCGGGCAGGACAATCTGTGACCTAACCTCACCATCAGGTAGGCGGGTTTTCCTGCACAAGATATTGTCCTCATTGCAGTACAGTTTGCTCCATTCGTGCGCTAATGCTCTGGCCTCTGGTGGCTCACCTCTACGTTCAAACCTCATTGGTTTCCTGTTCTTCTTGACATAGTCCCAAACTCGTTTTATGCCTTCATCGTCCTCTTGAGCTTTCTTCAATTTCTCACTATCTATAGAGCACACTACTGGAACTCCCTTCCCTAGTTCCTTTTCAACTGTTTTAACACTAGTCCCGAAGGCTGTTGCCCATTCATGATCAGCAACAAATGATGCTGAAACAGTCTTGCATACAGTCTCTAATATATTAGGGGAGACCTCTTCTGTGTAGTTTTCAGTGACTTTACTGATGTCCAGTGTCATACGTGACAACCCATCAGCATCTTTATTAGCTAATCCTGGTTTATAGTGAATGGTAAAGTTGAATTCAACCAATTCCGACACCCATCTGTGTCTGGTGGAGTCCAGTCTAGCAGATGACAATATATATGTTAAGGGATTGTTATCTGTAAACACTTGGAATGTTATGGTCCACTTCAAGGCAAGGAACTCCAATTTCCCATAATGTAGATGGTAGTTTTTCTCTGCAGGACTCAAAGTTCTTGATCCATATGCAATGACTGCTTTTCGACCACCGTGCTCTTGATAAAGAATGGCTCCAAGACCCTCCTGAGACGCATCTTAATGAAGGATAAATGGCTGATTGTAATCATAATCTGATCAGTAACAAGAAAGTCAATAAGTCCATTCACAGCAGTCTGATGTATCTCCTTCCAATGCACCAGCTGGGAACTTGCAGCTTGACCTTGCTTCCCTTGTTTCTTCTTAGCCTGTTTAACCTTCTGTTGTTTGGTATCTGCTTTCAAGAGATCATACACTGGTTTACTACGCCGTGCAAAGTCTGGAATATACTTCCTGTAGTATCCCATGAATCCCAGCAGCTGTCTCACCTCTCCTACTGTGCCAGGCTTTTTGTTCTTCAGTTCGAGTACAGCTTGTCTGTCTGCTGGATCAATCCAGTACCCCAAAGCAGAAACTAAGTTGCCAAAATATCAGACCTCCCGCTTGAAGAATTCACACTTCCGGGGTTTTAACTTAACACCCTTGGATCCTAGTCTCTGTAACACAGTTTTTAGATGTTCAACATGGTCATCAAAGTTTCAACTAAAAACCAGAACATCATCTAAATATGGCAGACATATCTCATCCCTCAATCCCTCTAGGCAATCCTCCATGAAGCGCTGGAAGCATCCAGGTGCTTGTGATATGCCAAATGGTATACGATTCCATTGGTACAGACCCCAAGGGGAATGAATGCTGTTAAATGACGATCACTCTCTCTCACATACCCTTGATGATAGGCTTTTCCTTGATCCAGGAGTGTGAACCAACGTTTTCCTCTCAGGGTATTTAGAGAATCCTGAATCCTTGGGATCGGCTGTCGCTCAATTAAACTTTGCCGGTTGAGCTGTCGATAATCCACACACAGTCTCAGACTGCCATCCCTTTTGCGTACACAGACGACTGGACTGGAATATGAGGAAGATGATTTAGATACCCATCCCTTCCTGATTAGGTCAGTAACATAATCCTTCACTTCTTTATGCAGTGGTGGTGGTATAGACATATACGTTTTTCTTACTGGTGTGTCATCCTTTATGTTGATGGCCAATTCAAGATCAGGAATATTACCAACATCATCATCAGTCTTAGAGAATACCTGACAATTTTCACGAAGGACGAGCTTGACTTTTTCCTGTTGCTGCTCATTAAGGAGATCGAGGTTGACAAGTGGATCCCAAACATCACCGTCAGAGACTGACACAGCTGATGAATCTGGGCTGTCTTCTCTATGCACCAATGGCACCACTGATTGCACTGGCTGAACCTCCCCAATCGGGGTCCTTTTGTGTATGACAACATCACTATTCCTTGAATTATGTACAACAATGTCAACATGGCCAGATGTTTGAGGTAATCTTACCAAGCTTTCACTCAGTTCCAAACCATCCACCAAACAGGACTCGGGGTAAGGCACAAAAAAGCCTTCACCCTGCACTTCACTCATTCTCACCCTGCACTTTAGCACTACAGTACTTTTCTTTGGCAAGTTAATGTTCTCTTTACCTGTCCTGATAGCACACAGTGGTTCAGAATCTGTTTTGAGAAACCGCACAACTGTAGATGCACCTGAGGAACTAACACCTGGAAGGGTTGATTTCAAAATTTTGACAGAATCAGAGTCATTTACACCCAACATGTACTGCTTAATTACATTGTACCCTACTAAAGGTTGGTTAACATCCTCAGAATCTGTTACAAGGAAAGGTACAGTTAACACATGATCATCTGTAGATTTTACCCTAAGATGTAATTCAACAAACCCTGAGTAAGGGATGCTTCTATTACCAAGGCCTGATACCTGCAAATCAGTATTGATTAAATCTGAGATTGCTCTCACTGGGATGTCTGGAAAATGGTCCATAAGCCATGAGTCACGAGCAAGGCTGACTTGTGCGCAAGTGTCCCACAACACTCTGGTCGGAGACTCATTGAGGTAAACGTCCATCTCACACACCTCCCCAACAAGGGCTACCATGGTCTTCTTCTGTCTGGGCGATAGGAAACTCCCATTCCCCTTCAGCTTTTCCAGGTCCTTCCCCTGTGAGTTAGGTATCTGTGAACCCTGTGCTTGCCACACTGAAGCAACTTTCTCAATTGCCTGACAAATGTCCTTGTGTTTTCCCCAATGTCTCTTTTGGCAAGCACGAGAACAATAGGTAGCAGTGTGACAGCCGGAACACACGCTTGACTTCTGTTTCACCTCCTGTGCACACGTCATGCAACTTGGGATCTCCTTCTCTAATGGCTCGGTCACTCCAGTTCCCCATCCTGAAGTGACATCCGTTCGTTTCCCTACTTCTTTGCTCTGCAACCAATAGCGATGTGAGTAACACTTCCACATTTCCAGCAGTGGGTGCAAGTATCTCCCTCTTTACAGCTTGGGCATAATCTGATTTTCCGTTGGGCGGCTGTCTGCGATGATCGTGGCAACTGTGATGGCTGTGACTCAAGCTTTTCTCGTAGACTTGCAACTTCTGCCCTGAGTTTCTCAACCTCAAGTGTCTCTTTACCTGTACTGCTCACAGAACCACCAACTTTGTTGACTTTACTGCTCTGACTAGTTTTCTTTGTTGATGTTTTCAGTCTTCTTTCATTTCCCTCAATGATCAACTTCCTAAGTCTCTCGATAAGAGACTCATCTGACACATCATCACGATTCTCTGTGAAACGCTGCATTTCAGCATGTATCTGCTCATCCGCAAAACCTGAATTCAGCGACTGGATAAACATACTTTGCACTTGAGTCTCATTTGCATTATCATTCTCCTCCTTACTTGCCCACAGTATTTTCTGTTTAAGATCCAAGGCCCTAAGTAGATAGGCTTGTGGAACCTCCTGGGATCCTTGGGACAGTCGACCTAACGTCAAATACAAATCAGTGACACTGCTTTCCCTGTAGTGGGACTTCAAGATCCCCTTTAACGTTGTCAGGGACATTTCAGATATACCATGCAAGTAATGCCGCAGTGAACTCGCCGGTTCAACAACCCTTATGATATCATCAGCCACCTCTCTCTCAGTATGGCCCTTCTCAAGCCCAGTAGTAATCTGTCGTACAAGGCTTGTATAACTGATACCTGCTCCTTTGTCTGTGATCTGTCCACCCACAACTTTAAAGTCCCTCTTCCATACTGCGGCCGGTGGTACAGACATTTCACTATTCGTAGTGTTCCCGGATGACGTTACTGAGGTATTACCAGTTATGTCCAAGAGTTTATCTGCTTCCGCTGTGATCTTCTCTCCAACTGCTTTACCATGGTCTTCTTCCTTCACAGCATCAGCAATAAAATCCTCCATTATCTTGAATAAATCAGTTCCGGAAAGTTTTTCAGAATCTGCAAATTCAAGTTGTACAGTCACTGCAAGATGCAACACTTGCTCCCTGGAAAGCTGGTATAAGAGTCCCTTTGGCTTGTATACAGCCTCATCTGCCATGGTGCTGGTCTTCACCAATGTTCTGTACAACAGCAGAAACAATCCTAGATATGGACAAGTTCACACGAATCACAACATGAGTACCACACAGGTCTTCTAATCCCTTTTGATGATCACTCTCCGTCTTGTTATTACTGGACCTGGCAGGCTGTCATTCTCATAACTGTAGGACATGGCCATCTTCATCCCGGACGAACCCCAAAACTGTTGCCCCTATCGGGTAGCCTGCTGGTAAGATGGCAGTCCTGCAGGAAGAGAGAAATAACAAAACGAGTTGAGCGTCACTCAAGTTTACTACTGCAACCATGGCAGGGTTCGTGGTAACAAGGATTACTGTCTTATTCATGCATCACCAATTTATACAATAAACATGGTTTAACATTAGTAATCGTGAATGTAGTATTTACTACAAATATACCAGAATACTTTCAGGGCTTGTTGTCTAGGGGTAATGATGTTTCTTATGAAAGGATACAACAGCAGCTAATAGCACTCGTGCACTGAATGGCAACGCTTGTGGCCTCTACGATCCACCATAATTATATCTTTATAATAACCATGAACTATTGAGATATTACACTCCAAACCCAATCAATAACTTGGTATTGCAAAATTGAACAGTGAAATAACATGTAACCTGATTCGAACCATAGATTACAGGACCATTTAATAATTCAAAAAACGCCTGACATAGATAGAGAATCTCACCCGAGTGTCTTTGGTATCAAATATATCACCACGAGTTGATAAAGTAACAAATATTTTTTTACTTTTATCAACGAGTGTTGATATCAGAAGACACGAGGGTGAGATTCTATTTATCATCCAAAATCATTCTTCATTAGTTTTCAATGAAAAATGTACATCTCTGAACACAGTACTGCCATTAGATTTGCAGTGCAGCGATGTCATAGCATTGTGACGTCATCAAGTTCATGACGTCATAGCATTGTCAGGGCATTGTGCAAAATCTACTGTCAAAACGATATCTCCTAGGAGATATCGTCTGATCTCACACAAGCGATATCTCCTGTGGAACACAGTTTTGGATGATAATAGATATTTCCAATACACTTAACATGTATTATAACCAGACAATGATAACTGCTGTGGTTACATCTTGGAAAACTTACTGAAGTTTCATTATACTTAGGCAATTACCATGATATGTCCATGACATCAAAATTACAAACTTCTTACTTGTGTACAACATATTCAACCATTATAGAAATATTCAACCAACATTTCCATATTAAAAATAGATTCGAGATTAACAACTTTATAAATGAACTAACAAGGAATTATTCTACATATGGTTATTGTTATTATTTACTATGTCAACATGGCTGGATTTACCAACCTCCTGGCAATAATGGCTATATGCATTTACAATACACATAACAGCTGATGTAATGCTAATAATTACCAAACATTCTGTTCCTGATTGAAATACTCCCTAACAACTGAGATAAACTGAACCGCTCACAGCGGATGTTTACACATGGGTGCAGCCATCTTGAATCCCTAAGCGCCACCTAGTGTAGGGGAGACAACTCGTTCCAGCTTATCTTTCCAACTAGCAATATAAACTAATCTTCAAATTTACAACGATTTCTTAATTCCCTTACAAACAACAAATTTCATAACAAACTCTAGCATTAATCTGTAACCATAAGTAATGGTTATTTAACGAATACACTCTGTTTACACATCTTGAAGGTCACGCTGTACGTGAACTCACCGTCCTTGACATTACGCGCTTTGACCTGAGTTTACCTAACCAATTCCAGTTTTACCACACTTTCTACAAGCTTGATAAATACATATATGAAATCTAGGAATGGTAAACACAATTAACACTGTAATATCTATGGGATAATTACCTGCAGGAAGAGAGAAACAACAAAACCAGTTGAGCGTCACTCCAGTTTACTACTGCAACCATGGCAGGGTTCGTGGTAACAAGGATCGGAACCCCGTAGACGTAACACCATATAAGGCGGCAGGTTGCTGAGAGTTACTTCCCTTTGGCCATGTACGAAGACCAATGACGCTGCCGCTGCCGTAACAGAGTCACAAAACCCCAAATACAAAGATTTTTTTGGGGGTCCCCTTTTAATTGTCATAATAAAAATGGAGGCGATTACCACATGTTACAGAAAGACCATTATTATTAAATTCATGATCCTGTTAAAATATATAGTGTGGTGCCACATTTGTGGACCATGTAATACATCTCTCTGTGTATGGTGGTAGAGGTTCTTTGGAATCCAGTGACATGTCTGCAGGATGTGGTTATGTAAGGGGGTGTACGTAATGATTCAAGTTCATGTTTGTTGTTTGTAATAAAGGAATATTATTCATTATCGCATAGTCCTTTGTTCACATGTACATAGACACACCTGCACAGACGTGTGTGTGCGTATCTGAGTGTGCGTGCTCGTGTATAAAATAAAATGTGTGGTTTTCATTCACAAATGTGGATGCTTTACCTGTATAAAGCCACACACCAAACTGACAGATGTTCAGTCGCCTCCTATATTTAAACAATTAAATCATAGGCGTTGGCAAACTGTCCCCAACTATTTCATAGAACTACGACTACAGATGTTACCATGTGTAGAGTTTACATCAACGTGTAAGAGTTTACAGCAGGACCTGACCCTGCTTTCAACAGTGACGACAGTCTCCAGTAAGAACAGGTGTGTTGTTGTTTGTATCTCGACTCACCTCAAGACACAGGTAACAGTGATCAAGACCAAAGCCTGCATGTATGTGGCAATGTACTGTCAGATTGCCATACGTAGTACACAGTTGTTTGTGCAGTGTAGAACCTGTAGATTAACTCACAGTGGGTAGCAAGTGTCGGTCTTTAATTGAAGCTGACAGGTGTTTGTTTACAAAGCAACGGTGCTATCTTCTTACAACTGCTTTTGTGTAATTTGCTGAAAACAATGCTTTGGTCCCTTTCTTGGGCACCTTCAAAAACATATTTCCCCATTATTGGTTTTTCTTGAGTTTGGGTCCTCCTGAGAGGGTACGTACTCGTAAGTCACAAAACTTTCATAGTCAAATTGCTCAATCACACTTTTTAATCGTAATATTTCTGTTATTTTCAATTTTGGCAAAAATCGTCTTACCATCGCCAGCGGCCAGAAGGGATGGTGTAAATCCAACAGGTAGGGTCCATGCAGGTAGCCAAAGTACAGAAAGTCTCCCTCGTTCCTAGTATGGTGATCTACCTTCAGTTGTTGGGCGATCTCTAGCCCGTGTTTTCTATTGTATTGTATTTGATTAAAATGTTTTAGTTTTACATGCTACTTTTATATTCATATCTGTGACACTCTAGTTTTTTTACTGTCCATCGTCGACAGGTTTTACTCTTCAAAATGTTTTCATTTTTTATTGCATAAATTGTTTTCGTCACGATATGGCTGAGATATTGTCTATGTGACGTTAAATATTAACCCACTCACTCACACATTCTTGGGTTTTGTGCACATGGTGAATAGATACCAGTGAACAATTTTCTGCAATAATTGGCTTGTTATCACAAATTTCTAGGTTATTTCATTTTGGCGTCGATTTCTTCTCGCCCATTGCGTAGTGAGTCATGTTTCACAAGGATTAATTTGCATGAATACACACGCCTGTAACTGCAGCTGTTACTGCGCATTGCAGCGACCTTGCAGACTTGAATTACAAGAGCAGTCTGGGCACCGACACTGATAACATTCAGCCTGTGAGTACTATTAACGTCATAAGCATATAATGTTTATTTTGATTTGCTGTCGTAAATATCGAATAGATTCGTTGAATGTATGTGTTTTCAGAACATATATGTGTATATATCATGGCCTTAGTATAGTCATCTTTAAGTCTTCAAAGTCTTCTCGATGTATACATATGATATATGTATCACAGGCCAATCTGCTGTCTGGTCTGCGAATAAGGTATTATGTCACAGATCGTACCTGTTGTCTGATATGGGGTAAGGGAACTTCCACATCCCAAAACCTCCACATCCCAATACTACCACACATTGTTAAAATAATAACTCCTAATCACCCGTTTTGGGGTAATAGGATAGCCCAGGCACTGAACTGAACTGAAACAACAGATAATGATACATCACCTGACTTAGCAGAGTAGAGATTTTAGTAGAAAAGAGAGCAGTTAGTTAATACATCTGAAATATATATACATGTAATATAAATTCGTGCATACTTGAAGCTGTACTACCAGACACACTTGCACAAGCAAATCCAGGCATAAACAGATAAATCAATTTCTATTAAATTACGGAAATTGATAATGTTATGGTATGGACATAAATTGGCATTAATTGCTATGGTAGTGACTCACTAACGGTAGTGACATTTTTAATAGTAACCAGTTTTATATTTTTTTTTTTTTAAAAGATATTTTAATGAAATTTGTCTGTCAGATATTGACCGCCTCCGTGGTGTAGTGCTTAGAGCGTCCGCCCAGAGAGCGGAAGGTCGCGGGTTCGATCCCCCCGACCGCGTCATACCAAAAGACGTTAAAATATGGTAATTGTTGGTCCCTGCCTGACGCTCGGCATTAATGGGTACAACAAGGACTGGTCGGCTCGGAGTCAGTATAATGTGTCTGAGTGGGGTATTCATGCTTCACTGCGGCATGGTATCTCAGTGGGCTAGCACTATAAAACCAGATTCAGTCTGGGCTAGTACAAGCAGCCGCACATACACATACAACACACGCATGCACGTCGTCATATGAGCGAAATATTCTCAAGTACGACGTTAAACCTAATTTCAACTCACCTCACCTCTGTCAGATATTAGTACAGCAGAGACGGAACCATCCACTTGCTCCACCCACATAACAGAGTGACATGATTATGACTGTCATGGGTTGGGGTACTGAGTTACGTATGTGCCAATTCGTAGTTGTTGTCTGTTATGGGTAAGGGAACTGAGGTTTGTATGTATTAATTCGTAGTTGTTGTCTGGTATGACGTAAGGGCACTGAGGTTTGTATGTGTCAATTCGTATTGTTGTCTGGTATTGGTATTGAAGCTGAGGTATGTATGTCTTAATTCGTAGTTGTTGTCTGGTATGGGTTGGGGGACTGAAGTATGTATGTAAAATATTAAAACTGCTGTCTGGAATGGGGTATGTATGTGAAAGATCTTACCGGTTGTCTCTGTTTGAGACTTGTAAACTAATTACGTATGCGATATATCGTTTGTATGTGATAAATCGTATCTGCCGGTAGGTATGGGGTGGTGTAAATGTTTAGTGAGACGAATCGAGGAAGAGAGGATAAAACTTGAGCTGATATTAATACATCTGCATATATGTGAGTGAGTTCATTTTAAGCAGCTTTTAACAATATTCCAGCTATATCACGGCGGGGGACACCATAAATGGGCTTCACACATTGTACCCATGTGAGGAATCGAACCCTGGTCTTCGGCGTGACGAGCGAACGCTTTAACCATTAGGTTACTCCACCGCCCTCTGCATATATGTAATTTGATGAGTTGGGAAGGTATAGTATAGGAATATGCTTTGCTTACTAGGCGTACTAGACAATATGTACCTGCCTATTGTAGATAACCCTGAAATAAGGTTTGAGCTTTAATGTATTAGCACACCGACGGGACTTACACATTCCCAAACACCACACATGTGAAAACAGCTCGGCATTTGCTTTTGTGGACTGTGGATGAGTGTGGTTTTACGCCGCAATATCACAGCATGGACACCAGAAATGGGCATCATTCATTGTACCCGTGTGGGGAATAGAACCTGGATCTTTGGCGTGACGAGCGAACGCTTTAACCACTAGGCTACCCCCACCGCCCTCTTTGTGGAAAGGAGTATCTCAGTGATAAAGTGTTATCGCATTCAAGTACCCAGATGGGATGCAATGTCTGTAGCACTTCTCAGATGTTGTCCGTTCTTGTATTTCTGGAATATTGTCATAAACAGTGAAATTGTATTCACACAACACTGTTTTGCCCAAAACAAATAGCGTCGTGAAATTAAAACCTACATATAAATGCTAGAAACAAACACTTTTCAATATTCATGAGAAATTTCTGCTTCTCTAAAAGCATAAAAAAATAGATGGAAAGAATAGGTCAACATGGTAGATTATATTGCTTTGAAAGTTGGTATATGTACCAACAAAAGACACCCTTTATAAGCTGCAGCATGTACTGTGTATGGGTTTGGAAAAACGTTTCTTTATCGCTTTAATACGCTATATATTTAAAACCAGACCTGGATGTAAAACAAACACGGTACAATAAACAAGGAACATATAACAAAGAAAGTGAAAGGAGGAAAGGGAAATGAAAAACACAGGACAAGGACGTTTCTAAAGTAAACACAACATCGTATGCAAAAGGGTTTTGGAAACACCCGGCATTTTTACAATTAGTTTTGTCAGATATGGAACTATTCTCTGGCATTGATGTTTTGATTAAGTACTATATATGGATATATATTATATTACTATTGCCACTTTCATCTTGTGAGAATGTTTCAATGCACTAACCCATTCAACATTGGAAGGACGAACAAACAGTTTGCTCCCAAACGTGCATCCAATGAAATAGCCCCAACGACTTGTTACAGAGAGGCGAAAGTATGTCATCCTATTATCACGGGAATGCAACTGGATTCTATACAATTGTGACAAAGGTCAACAAGATTCGATAAATGTAGATGTAAAATATATAGATAAAATGATTGCATGATTATGCACAGTACATTCTTTACTTTTCTTTTAACTGAAAAGGAGAAATGCAGTGAGGGAGATTTGCATGCGCACATCTAGTCTCAGCCAGCAGTAGACTAACCAAGGCGTGTAGCGACAGGCTGCTGTTTACTGTTCCCGACTGTACGGTGCGTCCCTCCAACACAATCGACAAGGACAGGAGAGGTAAGTTTGTCAACTACAATACACTTCAGTTCACGATAAAAGATAACAATAATAGTCCATTTGTATGTAGTATATATTCATGCATAGTGCATGTTCAAAAGGCACAACTATAAAAGGTCATTTGGAGAAATTGAGATCGCCCTTGTCTCAAGTTATCTGGTCTGTAACGAAGTAGCAAGAATGAGGTACAAGGGACAACATGTTTGTTAAAAAGTTTATTACAGAAGGAGAGTCTAGCAACGAATGACCAGAATCATGTCAATTCAATTGTCCAAGCACACGTATCAAACCATTATAAACAACATCACTATAGATGTAAACGTGTTGGATTCATATACATGTTACTATCCATGCTAAGCATGGTATAAACATGTCAATAATAAATGGCTGGTTTGCTGGTGGTTTGTTGTTTGTTGTTTAACGCCGCACACAGCAATATTCCGGCTTTATGGCGGCGGTCTAAATAATCGAGACTGGAAAAGAGAATCCGGCGATCAACTGCAGGAGCATTGATCTGCACAAATGGGATAAGATGACATTTGACAACCAGTCCAGTGAACCTGACTATCTGATCCCTTAAGTGGCCTCTTTCGACAAGCTTGGGTTGCTGAAATTGTAATCCTGATCTTCATGGGTTATGTATTTATGCACGAATGGCATCTGACTTGACATGTAAGAATGATATACGTACATATGACACTGAGCAAATTGTGCGTTCCAAAGTTTGTTACAGGAGCAGAGTGAATTGGATAGCCATGCAATGTTTTCTCCCCCAAATTGTTGATGTGGAACACACCATTAGCGCTGCTTCCTCAAACAGCTGCTGTTGTCGATTTGACAGAGACTCCCATTCATATGCTGTTCCTAGATTTATCAATGCTTAATAGTTAACTTAATATATTTAGATTCGAAAGAGTCTACTGACATGGGAAAGGTAGTGTCACTGACCTGAAATGACTCAAGGCCACGCTAAACTCCTTGACAACAAACAGACACTCGGATTTATTGTCATACATCTTCAGCTTGTTTTCAAACATCCATGAAGTCATCTAAGAATTATCATCTGGGCCTATACTGCTTTATGTGATCACTGAGCTGCAAGTATGTGGAAATTATAATACTTACAATGTTGTGTACATAATGCACATATTCTGAGCTACTTACATGCGCGGTCACTGTGATAGCACGCTCATAGCACTGGCTGAACATGATAAGAAGTTACACAGTGTAAAATCCGCAACGAATACTGTTAATATTCTATGTTGGATACCAGACTCACTAACACCATATCATCTGCGAGCAGGTCAGCAATTGTTTTGTAGCACTAAGCACAAAACAGGATAATATGGTCTTTAGGTGTTACGCCGTCAGGAAATCAACCGACCAATATTTAGTTCCCAAGGCAGACGTTTTGTCTATTAGTGGGTGAGTAAGGTTTTACGCTGCTTTTAGCATTATTCCAGCAATACCACGGCGGGGGACACCAGAAATTGGCTTCACACATTGTACCCTTATGGTTAATCGAACCCTAGTACTTTACCACTAGGCTACACCACTACCTTGGCGAGAGGACACTGTAACCATTATGCTACCCCACTAACTCCCTTCTGTCCAATAGACCACGGACAGTGAAATATGTTAGGCCATTGTCACATCAGAGACAATTTAACACCAGTTCCTTCTGTTACAGAAACATGACTGCAGAGTGGATAAAAACAATGATATCAGTTTAAATAAACCTAGGTAACCAAAGTTTTAAACTCGATTGTACAGTCGCTCATATTGACAGACTTGTCTGTGTAGTGTTGGTTTGATGTTATTAAGGACAAATCCGTAGTTCTATTCCCAACATGGGTGCTATGTGTGAAATCTACTTTAGTTTAGATATATAACGCAGCTTCTAAGATAATGGAAGGGTTTTGCTATTTGTGTATGAATATGTGAACATTTTCAAACGTTCCAAAACAAGGCCTACATGCAAATATCACCAAATGAATGTTTGAAAATGTACACAAAAATCAACACTGTTCTAAGCGTCGTTTCTTATCACTTTATTATTTGTGGAATGCATACTGTTTGTTTTGCAGGAACCGCTTTGACACGCCAAAAGTAGATGCAAACCGTACTCACGTTTTGGGGAAGAAGACACATTCAAGAATAAAGGACAAAACACTGGATGTCAGTTTGAAAATAAAACCATGAAGCGCCAAAGACGGGACATTGATCGCGGATATGCATGGGTGGTTAGTGTTGCTTGCTTTGCTATTGAGGTGCTCTGTGGCGCTCTAAACTCTTCTGTGGGGGTCATTACACCGGCCATTCTGGAAGAGGTTGATGGCGATTTGGTCAAAGTATCGTGGGTAGGGTCAACATTGCTTGGGACGTTCTCAATGTGCGGTAAGTGTGCATGCTTCAAAGCTACAACCATACGTTTTAGCTGCCAGTAGAGCAGAGCAGAGGTTCAGGTCGAATGTTAAACTACGTGTGTGGCAAACTCGTTTGAGAATTCCATTACATTTTGTTCAATATACCTCTTAATGTTTTGTTTAAGAATGATAGCTTCAGAATAATAAAGGCATTATGTATTATGCATGTACTTTATTGACAGGTAGATTGATTGGGCAATTTTGTGATACCTATTGGCATTGATTTGAGCAGGCATACGTATCTGTGCGGTTCCTAAAGAACCGACAGTCTGCAAGACTCGGAAGACTTTGTTGCTCTGTCAGTCTTTGCCACACACAACTCAGGGCATTTGTGTACTTATAAGGGGCGCACGTTCGGTATCTCAAGTAATACATAAATGACTGTTCATCCGTATTTTGAAACATTTGTCTCCAATGCTTGATGCTCAACCACGAAATAATTCCCTTGTTGAAGTTCACTACAGAAAGAAAAAACACAAAATATGGAGCATATTTACTACAAGTTTTTTGTGGAAACAGTATGATGAAAGAAATACATGGTTCCTTTAAAGAAAAATATGTTTGAAATGAAATTCGGACACACAGCTACATTGAAGACATATCTTCCGTGATATTGGTGAGATGTAAAAATAGAACCAGTGTGTCCAATGTTTGTGTCCAATGTTTTTGAGAGCCGAACGTGTCAAGTGTTTCCTTTGTATCGTGCTATCATTACAGGAGCTAACAAACTAATGACGGACTTTTTCAGGACCATTGGCAGGAATCATTCAAAACAAAATTGGAAACCGATGGACAGGTATTCTGGGTGGTATACTGATGTTTCTTGGACTGACAGCTGCATCCTTTAGTAGGACTGCCACTGGTTTGATCCTTACGTTCGGAGTCATAACAGGTAAGAATCAACATGCTTGTTGTGTAAACGTGGACTGCACGATGTGGTCAATGTCACACTTTGATTCATGCTTTCAAAACAAAATGAAAAGTGCAAAAAATGTATCTTACAACAATAATCTTCAAATGTGTAGTGTAGATTCTGACAACATTATTGAGTAGAGATATCTGAAACAGTATGACGTGCCCCTCGAAATTGTACTGACCCATGACGTCACCAAAAAACAAGATTGCAGAATCCATGCGCTGACCACCCCCTAACTGAGGGACATCACAAAAACAAGACATCGACAATGACGCTAAACACGCGTCGACCACACACACGCATGTACCTTATACGCTCTTAATCACACACACCCTCCCGTCTATGTAAAACTCTCTACAAAAGGAAACGGTAAGACGGTGATATTCTACATAGAAATTATGTATTCTGGGAGGTAAAAAATGGCAAAGCTGTTGAGTCGCGTTGTTTACTTCGTATCGTAAACCCGAAGCGGGCAGCGAGTGATTAATAACAATTTTGAAGGAGGTCTCTAAACGTTGTGCTGTCTATGTAAATCTCTCTACAATACTAGACTGCAAGACAAATGTACCTAGACGCTCAAAATCACACGTCCTCCCGTCTGTGTGAAGCTCAGTACGAGACGGTAAGACGGCGAAATTTTACCGAAGTATTAAAGGCATCACACGTCGTGCAGTCCATTTAAAGCTCTCTACAATACAAGACCGCATGACGACGATATTCTTCAACGTTTACACCGCCCCCAAATATACCCCACGAGGTAGACAACAGCAACACGCTATAAAGCACAACCGAGGCATTGGGAAATACATTTTCATACCTTTTATTCACAATAATAGACACCATCGAACACCAATATATTTTCTATACACATTTAAGCAATACAACAAGTAGATATAAATAGTTATAATATATTATGTTCTCGTCACGATACGGCTGAAATATTGCCGATGTGACGTTAAATATTAACTCACTCACTCACTATGAATAGTTTGTCAGACGAGAGTATGCGTCCTCATATGAGTGTCGAATCCTGAGGCTAGGTACACATGAATACGATGAATACGAATACGATGGCCTAAACCTTTCATGCTCAAAGTCAATGTCATCTTCGGTGAACCATTTCAACAATGTCAAACCACAACCAGCCACAAGCAACCTTGTCCGAAACACCAGTATAATAAAATCCTCTCCGGGCAAGCTGCATACCTTTCTGAACCAGTTGCTTGGGCCAGTCCCTAAAAGTAACATTCCTGTCGTAGCTGTTCGTGACAATAGTTGTGGCTGAAGTTCAGTAGCTTTCTATGTTCCCCCTCAGCGTCGTCTTCGTCTCTCACATACTTTCCTGTTAATCGTCGTAAAACTTCCTGTACGATCCAGCGCCCATGTCATCATACGAGAGACATGTAAGATGATGATATTTTCCACCCACCGACACACTGTCTTCGTTCACATAGTCCGATAAAGTCACCGCTTCCCGTTCACATAGTCCGATAAAGTCACCGCTTCCCCTGTGTTTGTATAATCACTGCAATCAGGCAGCTTACTCCTTTCTCCATCCCTCTGGTGTTTAGTGAGTGAGTGAGATTTAAAGTCACATCGGTAGTATTTCAGCCATATCGTGACTATGGCAAACTATATCAATAATAAGTATAAGTAAAGTGATCCTCCCGATTACACCACAAACAAAATGGCGACCATAAGAATTCGGGCGCTGTCCGTCAAGCTAGGGTAGGATTCTCGATTGCTGCTCTCAGTGCTTTTACCTCATAAAATATTCAATAGGCATGCATTAAAACTTTAAAAGGAGGCTAGTAAATGATGATTCGCGTTGTTTACCTCGTATCATAAACCTGAAGCGGGTAGCGAGCGAATAATATCAATTTTAAAGGATATCTATAAGTGCCGTGTTGTCTATGTTTGTAAAGCTCCATACAATACCAGACAGCAAGGCAAATGTACCTAGATACTCAAAATCACACGTCCTCAGGTCTGTGTAAAGCTCTCTACAATGCTATGCTCTCTACAATACTAATACATTGCTTTCTATGTTCCCCCGATGGTCTCCCGCGGGTGTCAGACCTCGTCGTCATTGCCGACTCTCGCTTACTTTCCTCATCAAACTTCCTGTATGATCCAGCGCCCACATCATCATATGAGAGACATGTAAGATGATGATATTTTCCGTCCACCGACCCACTGTCTTCATTAACATAGTCCGATAAAGTCACCGCTTCCCCATGTTGGTATAATCACTGCAATCAAGCAGCTATCTCCCTGTCTCCATCCCCCTGCTGTTTAAGGGTATCGGGAACGTAGTAGTAGGTGAGGTGAGGTGAAATTGGGTTTAACGTCGTGCTTGAGAATTTTTCGCTCATATGACGACGTGCATGCGTGTGTATGTGTATGTGCGGCTGCTTGTACTAGCCCAGACTAAAGCTGGTTTTATAGTGCTAGCCCACTGAGATACCATGCCGCAGTGAAGCATGAATACCCCACTGAGACACATTATACTGACTCTGAGCCGACCAGTCCTTGTTGTACCCTTTAATGCCGAGCGCCAGGCAGGGACCAACAAGTACCATACAGTCAGACCTCGTTAATACGAACACTTAGGTTTTTTATAAAAAAACGTTCAGATGGTGAAACGTTCATACTGCTGAAACCACAGTATATGCGCCGAGTTACTTCCCCTTGATATATTTCCTTACTATCGATACGTGAAGAAATCAAAACAAAACATCAAAGACAATCACTGGATTTATTTCACATTGTTTCACTCACACATTTTACTTACAAAAGTAGTCTTTAATGGTGGGCTGCTGCAAAGGTTGTTTTAAAGAATTGAGCATGTCCATTGCTTTATCTGCATTTTCGATGTCACCCTGGCACTCGTAGTATGTAATAATGTTACCGAGGTACAGTCTCATGTCTGTTAAAGACGGAAGGGTGACAGTGTCTTCTGCTTCTTCTTCTTCACTTTCAATCTGATCATCTGCAGCTGTCACCTATCTCTATGATGTTCTCTGAAGTCAGCGAATCACAAGTTTCTTCGTTGGCATCGGCATCGATGAAATCATCAGGCGACATGTTTTCATCATCAGACGGGAGGCGTTGAAGTAGCTTTTTCAAGTCGGCAAGCACGATATCATCTTCGAAATCATCAGTTTCACCAATCTGGGATTCTTGACTTGGCAGAATTTCGACATGCTTGAAACAGTTCTTGATCGTCTGACAGGAAACATCTGCCCATGCAGATTTCACGAATCGTCAAGGCTTCTCTTAAGTTTATACACTGGGGTTTGTCGTCTTCAGCACATGCGATGAAATGTCTCACTAATGATCTCTTGTAATAAGCTTTGAATGTCCGAATAATACCAGCATCAAGTGGCTGAATCCGGGATGTAGTGTTAGGAAGAAAGTGAACTTTGACATTTGTCAACTTCACATGTTTGCAATTGTGGCTGGCTGCATTGTCCACGAGAAGTATCACGCAACGGCAACGTGACCTACACTGTCTATCAAAAGTTCTCAGCCAATCACAGAACATGTCAGAGGTCATCCACGCCTTCTTGTTGAAACGGTACCGAGCATAGATTTCTGGATTGAAGTCTTTCCCAAAACAGTGTGGTCGTCGAAATTTCCCTATCATGAAGGGTTTCACTTTGATGGTACCTGTTGCATTGCAGCATAATGCAACTGTCACTCTTTCTTTCGACTTCTTCACACCAGGTGTTTTCTTAGAAGCAAGTGTGTGATTGGGTCCGAGCTTATAAAACAAGCCGGTCTCGTCAAGATTGAAGATGTCGTCTTCGTCGTAATTTTTCAAGACTGATTTCAATTCTTCTCTACCTTTAACTACTGCATTCTTATCTGCACTGGCAGCTTCCCCCTGATAATTTTGTTTCTTAATTTGATGACGAGATTTGAAGCGGTAAAGCCAACCGCGAGAATAACCAAAATCATTGATTCCTAATTTTGAGCCCAATTCCATGCCTTCAATATATTTGGAATAAAAGTTGTTAAAGTGTTAACTGGACTGGTTAGGCTTTATGATAAAGGGATCAAAGGGATGAGTCGCTAAGTCGCTAAACAAACAACGTATCACTTTGGGTGGACCAGTCAGCAGCGTGGTCAACTTCAATCGTTTGGATTAACGCAGCTGTTTACAACTTAATTCACCCAATCCGTTCCGACTGACCAGCGTTCAGAGGCGGAAACTGAATCATCGGACTCACGAGGCGTCAATTATATACAATATATAGGGAGATGATTTGGTGCCCAGTGAGTAGCGTTCGGAAGTCGGTGGATTCGGATTAACGAGGACCGGATTACCGCGGCCTGACTGTATTTTAACGTCTTTTGGTATGACGCGGTCGGGGATCGAACCCGCGACCTTCCGCTCTCCGGGCGGACGCTCTAACCACTACACCACGGAGGCGGTCACGTAGTAGTGGGACATCTTTGCTGCAGTGTACGGACACACGAAGTACGCAACCTCACTTTCCGGCTGTCGGGCTCTAACTGACATTTAGTCAACATGAACGGCATGATCGGTGTGACCGCAAGCTGTAGGTAACAGTCTGCTCATGCAATCAGCCATGGTCAGACAGACAGATTATTTATTAAAGTCTCACCCCTGTTATACATATATACAAACTAATTAAACATATATTTACATAGGGCCATTCCATACGGAATTATGAGAGACTAAAATTCTTTAAAAATTGCATGTACATGTATTATGAATAACAATAATTAAAAGTTATATAATACGGATTTTCTCCTTTTTAAAACAACATGGCAGGTTTTGGCAGCTATAAAACAGATATTGCTATTGGACAGGATAAAAGCAGTTTTTTGTATATCAGTAAGATTACTAAAATTCTGACATAGGCTATCACAAGTATTTAAAAGACTAAAACGTTCATCCCTATAAACCGGACAATTAATTAAAACATGAACTTCGTCTTCAACACAGTGTTTACAATAAAAACATTTTCTGTCGTTGAGTGGAATATTGTTGTATCTACCCAGCTCAATATTAATTGGTGCAGTGCCGGATCTGAACTTAGCATATGCACTTCTGTATGGGCGGGGCATGGGATGAGTTACGTAAAATTCTGGGGTATAAACATCCTTAAAAGTACCATAAAAGCGTAGCTTATTTGCCCCCTGTTTAGATGGACCACAGGTATTCCCTACCGATTCCTTCCACTCATGTCTATAAGTATCAAATAATTTCTGCATAACACTTTGTACAATAAACCTGGAGTTAAAACTATTAGTGGGGGAAATAAAGTGCTCAAGATCAACATTGGCTAACTTTTTATGAATTTTAAAATTAAGGTTTCTTTTTCTTCTAAAAGCCCAGAGGTTACCCCAAAGAAAAATTTTGCTCGTTAGTCGATATTGATCCAGGTTACAAAGACGTTTATAAAATCTGACAACACTGCCCCACTGGCGCACGATAGGGGGAGTCCAACCCATGTCACCGCTCACAGCTGCGTTGGGTGCAAACTTTTTCACACCCAAATAGAACCGCATTGCACGGTTTTGCACAGCGTTCACACATGACATGACATGTTTTGTGTTCCCCATATACATGCGCCATAATCTAAAACAGACCACACCATGGAATCATAAAGTTTGGTAAACAATCGGTACTCCATACCACCAATGAGCTTAAACTTGGAGATTAACAAACCTAGGGCTCTGCTGGCTGAACTTGCCGCGGCCTTTGCCATTCTAGAATAATCTAGATGTTCATTAAGTAACAGGCCCAAATAACAATAAGAATCAACAACTTCAAGATTTAGATTTCCACAAGTAAATGTACAGCTGGTTCTGTCAACGGACTGATTCCTAAAATGTATAACTTTTGATTTACTATCATTGACAGACATTTTGTTCGTATCACACCATGTGTTCAGACAATCCAATAAAATATTAAGATCTGTTTCACTCTCCGCTAATAAAATAAGATCATCAGCATATGCTAAAACACCTACCTTTAAACCATCAACATTCACACCTATATTCATATTATCTAAAACTAACAACAGATCATTAATATACATATTGAATAACAATGGTGAAAGTAAACATCCTTGTTTAAGACCGCAATTAACATCAAACCATGGGGTATTAAAACCATTCAAACGGATACAACATTTGACGTTATCATAGATTGACATAATTGCATTAAAAATCCTACCCCTAACATTTTGTGAGAGTTTTCCCCATAAAATATTCCGATCAATACAATCATATGCTTTTCTAAAATCTATAAAAGCAGCAAACGTGGATTTTTTCATACTTTTTCTTGTTTCTATAATAGATGTAACACTATATACATGATCTATGGTAGATCTGCCCTTTCTAAACCCGTTTTGATTATCATGTAAAAGGCCATTGCTTTCCATGTATTCACTCAGTCTGTTGTTCAGTACCCCACAGTAAAGCTTATAACTGGCACTGGCTAACGTTATACCCCTGTATGCGAGCGGGTCCCTGGGGTCATCCGTGGAGGTCTTTGGGATTGGTGTGATAACGCCTTTACCCCACATAGAAGGGACAACACCCTCGATAAAGCATACATTAAAAAGGCTATGTAGAAATAACAAACAATTAGAGTTTTTCAGCACTTCGACTGGAATAGCATCGATACCCGGCGATTTACCTCCCTTTGCTGTCAATAAAGCCCGCTGCACCTCCCCAAGCGATATAGGTATATTGAGCTCACTGTTACTGTTACTGTTTGTGTCACGTGGCACACGTGTACAGTCAGAACTAATATTAGTGTTGAGTAGATTCGCATACGCATCTCTCCAAGTCCCTAAAACAGTGTCTATATTTGAACTAACGGAGCCATCAGACAGCTTAACTTCCATGGGGATAGTCTTTTTCCTCTCAAAACCCACGCCCACTTTACCTATCTTCCTCCAAAACTCTGAAGTATCCCTTTCACACAAACTCTCTAACTCGCGTAAGGTGCCTGTCTGGAAGTCACGCTTCGCTTTCTGAACTTTCCTATCAAACAGATCCCGTTTTAGAACATACTCATGTTTAAGATTCGCTCTACCCATCCCCTTACACTCACACCATCGCCTTTCTGCAACACACATGTCGTTCCATAAAAGTGCCAGTTGTGGAGTCCACCATTCCTTAGCACGGCGACGCTTTTTGTTTCTAGCATGGGAATCAAGGAGTATGGTTTTTGTCGGCAGTATACTGTGCATTTCATTTTTTGACACTATTCACAAACGAGTTAAAAGCAATGTCTACATCAGCCTGTACAAATTGGGATGACTCTAATTTATTGACAATGTCCACAAGTGACCGATAACTGTCATCAGATTGCATAAAGCTATCAGGTATATTAGACGTATCACATTTAACCCTAGTCTGCTGCTGACGAGTACATGGTGTAGGGTCACAGGGCGGCATATCTAAATGTATAGACCATGTTAACATTGAGTGGTCTATCTTTAACACCGTCTGTGGGTTTACCAGCCCAACACACCCGGCCCTAGTGGCTACATCATTTGGCCTAACAACACACATATTCTCAATCCTATATAACATGTCATAGGGACAAAGACAGTAATCAACCACAGATGTACCCCTAGTGGATATGTACGTAAAATCATTACAAACATTTTGTCTTCCATTTACCATACATAAATTAGCTGATATTAAGAAGTCTGCTAAAAGTCTACCATAGGTGTTGATTGTTGAGTCAACTATTACACGCTCGGGTAGGCAATCGACACCTTCTACATAGTCCAGCAGGTTACCACATCTACTGTTAAAATCGCCACAGATAAAAGTCATTTCAGGAGAATAATACTTGACTATCTGTAATAATAGGGTATCATAAAATCAATTGCATCTATTTGCCTTGTGGAGTTCTCAGGTGGGAGGTAACACACACATATAACAAAACTAAATTGAGGATGTAACTTGTCAACAAACTTCAACCATAGAATACCTTCATAACTACAATCTAAAACTGAAACGTTAAAACAATCATAGAAGGCACTCTTGATTAAAAACCCAACCCCGCCCGATCCGCATTTAGCTCTAGTATGTGTCAGAGTTCTATTATGTCCGAGCCACACGTAGCCATCTACATCTATCTTCTGGGTTCCCTTTAAGTGTGTCTCAGCAATTCCAATAATGTCTAAATCACATTCAGTTATACAGTGCGAACGTAGTACGAAGTTTTCAGACAGTTTATCACATGAGTAGCCGCAAACATTCCAAAACCTGCTTTCTAGTATACGTTGTTGCAGTGGTTTGTCGCTCTCAACATATATATCTTTAAAGTTTCTCGAGTCTCTTAACCTTCTTTTCCCACTCAGAATTAACTTCTTATCGTCTACCGATGTGCATGTTGCGATAATGACGCCTGGGTACCTGCTGTTGTTGGACAAGTTAGGATGCTTGGTGTAACAAAAACCTGTAATCCATTTGATTGACTGATGGCGTGTAGATCCAGGCGAGTGTTCGGGGCCTGAAGTGAGCTGTGTTGACCTAAAAATTCAAACATTATTTTGTTAATCAATAGCATATTTACATGACACGTGTTTTTATTTGTTTTCAAAATTTCAGGATTTACTGATTGACAATCGATTTTACACCTGAAATATGTGGTGAAGAAGTGTGCAAATGGTCGAGTGAACATATTATGTTTTAGCACTACAGATTACCAGAATAAAGCCAAATATGCATTTGAATGTGGACTCGATGAGCAGGATTATGATCAATCGAAACACAGTACTGCTTGTGCTATAAAGGGTGAATCAGTACTGACGGTTTGGCAAGAACGTCCACCTCACAACTGCGAACATTGTTCTGACATCAATGAAAATTTGATACAATAATCCACAACTTTGCCAGGGGGTATTTTCAGATCAGATGCATAGCAACGGAAAGAGAATGATATTTAAGAAATACAGTTAGCTCAACAACCACGTATAGTGTAATAAAGCACACTTTCGCCCTGAACTATTATTGTTAAAGTACGAGGACGCTTGCGTTATAATAGACCTAAATTAAGAATCCTCGCACAGGGCTAACTGGCGCGCTGTTCTATTGATGTGTCTGCCCCCCCCTACGTTAAGATGAACATTACCAGAAAAACTAAACGATAAACAGTTTGATGACGGTTTACGTTCGGATTTAATATCTTCTCTAAATTATTGTAATTACATCTGTGATCGACGTAAACAATATGGGGCAATGTGAACGTCGCATTTCTACTATCAACGTAAGTTTAGATCATTACATCCAGATTAAGCTGAGTAGTCAAGCGGCATTCCACGATTGCATTATGAGAATGTAAACATTGCGAACGTTACCGTGTCGCTGAAAACTTGTGAGTCGAATTGAGACATTTTAAACGTTGCAATACATAAACGTAATGTTTCCTCCAGTGACGTTAGCTGCGTGAAGCAACTGCAATCCAAGAAACGGGATGATACGGAGTAGTTTACTGTACGAGGCGATGACAACTGACATGCATTGCAACGTCGCTTACATTGTGACATAATGCAAAATTGTTCAATTACGAGGGGACAGACTAGAATGGCATTACATTGTGACGTAATGCAAAAAGTGCACATTATCGTCTGATAAAGTACTGTCGGCGCCTTTGATATTTCACCGAAGCATCTTACGATATGGAATATTGATAGATCAACTGGTTTAATTTTAATTATGAAACCCTGAGGATTTCTTAACTACTCAACAGTTCGCCGCTGACTCTCATAGTTGGCCAGTCCTTTTCGTGTTCGTGTTAAGTATGGTAGACCATTTCGAAACGTTTGACATTCGTATTGCACATTTTCTGTAGATTTAACTACAGTAAATGATCGGAGAAAGTATAACCCTACCGAAGATGTGATACAGAGCCCCAAAAGTATAACAGATCCTCCCAAAAGTATGACAAGCCGTTCCAAAAGTATGACCCTGTGTAACTTTAGCCTCGTACCTTTCCCGTAGATTTTGCTACTAAAACTGACGGGAGAACCATGCTAAAAGTATGTCACACAGTCCCAATGTATGACCCACTGTATCAAAAGTATGGTAGCCCATTCCAAAAGTATCAGAGACCCTCATAAAAATATGATACACTGTTTTATAAGTATGACACACTACACCTAAACCGTGTTTACCAGCCCTTTCTTAGCGTGTCTGATGCTTGACATAAGATCAGAGTGTTCACTCCCGATGGTTACACAACGAGGCATTTGTATCATCATCTTACATGTCTCTCGTATGATGATGTGGGCGCTGGACGTACAGGAAGTTTGACGAGGATAATCGGAAAATAAGCGAGGTACCATTGCTATCTGCATGGACCCTAGTTGGATTTACACCCTCCCTTCAGCCATTGGTGATGGACGAGAAATCTAGCAATAAATTAAAAGCACACATATTCTACGATTAAAAATGTGGCAAGTTTAAATTTACTTTAAATGTGTTGGGACTTACGTACCCTCTCAGGAGTACAATAATTTTACGCTACTTCAACCCCCTTTGAGGGTACAGCCACTAACAATCGAAGTTACTAATCTAAACTACCAACAATAAAATATTTAGCTATTTACAGATCAGTCAACAAATCTAATTCTTTTAAAAAATCAACTATTAAATGATAATTTACATTATAAAAAAGATCCTTCAATGTTTTGACATTGAAATACTTATCCCTTGTGGTGGAATATTCAACACAGTCAAGCAGGACATGCTTGACTATGATTCTTTCATCGCAAGGGATGCAAAACGGAGGATCTTCGCCTTTCAGTAAATATTCGTGAGTATATCTAGTGTGGCCAATGCGACATCGTCGCATAATGACCTCTTCAAATCTGGATTGACAACCCAAGTAGGTGTAACCAATATAAGGTTTTATTTCATGTAATTTATTTATACCTACCTGGGTGTTCCACTTCTTCTGCATCAGATCACGGATGTAGGTTCTAATGCTAGCTTTGTAATCAGAGTATGGGATAAGAAGTGGTGTCACAGATTTGAGTAGTGCTGCCTTGGCAGCAAGATCGGCCATTGTGTTCCCAGAAATGCCAACATGGCTGGGTAACCAACAGAAGAGGATGTCGCATTGGCCAGTAGCAAGATCATTACATAATTCGATTATTTCAATTAAAAGTGGATGTTTGCAAGATAGATTTTTAATAGCCTGAAGGCAAGAAAGAGAGTCAGAAAAGATTATATATTGTTTATGTTTAATATATATAAGAGCTGTTAGGATGGCGTTTGCTTCTGCTGTAAATACAGAGCTGTTATCCGGTATTCTAGAAGATATTGTTCTGGATCCAATGACAGTGGCACCTGCCACTGGGCCACCGTCCTTGGACCCATCTGTAAATAAGGATTTATATGTATTATATTTACTTTTTAATTGATTATACTCTTGTTTATATTGTAAGTCATTAGTATATGATTTTTTAAACTTTGTCAGAGTTAGGTCAACTTGTGGCCTGACCAATTGCCAAGGCGGAGAAGAAAGAAGACGGGAAGGAGATATATTTTCCAGCTCAATGCCAGCAGCAGAAATGAATGGTTTAATTCTGTGCCCAAGAGGCGGAACAAGAGAAGGCTTTTTGTTGTATAAATCCTCATACAGAGGATTGAAAACACAGTTAAATGCAGGATTAGACTCGTTAGAATAGAGTTTTGTTATATACTGTAAAGATAATTTGATGCGACGTTGGTTTTTGGGTGGCTCATCAGCCTCAACATAGAGACTATCAATAGGAGAGGTTCTAAAAGACCCAAGACAAAGTGTTAGGCCTTGGTGGTGGACAGAATCAAGTAGTTTTAGGTTGCCTTGCGGGGTCCACCATATACGATGGAGCCATAATCAAGTTTCGAGCAGACCAATGATCGATATAGGTGGAGGAGGGTAGCTTGATCCCCTCCCCACTTTGAATTAGACACGACTTTCAACAAGTCAAGTGCCTTCAGGCATTTATCTTTTACGTATTTAATATGTGGTAAGAAAGTCAGATGAGAGTAAAAAATAAGTCCTAAAAACTTGGCCTCCTTGACAACCTTGATGGGTGTGCCATTTAAAAATAGGTCTGGGTCTTTGTGCGGTTTATATTTTCTACAGAAATGTATACAATTTGGTTTGGATTTAGAAAACAAATTTCATATTAATCAATCGCTGCCTGCTTCGGGTTTACGATACGAGGTAAGCAACGCGACTCATCATTTAAAGCCTCCTTCTAAATTTCAACGTTTTAATGCTTGCCTATTGTATATTTTGTGAGGTAAAAACACTGAGAGCAGCATTCGAGAATGCGTCACCTACAATCCCTTATGACCAGTGACGTCACCCTAGGGTGTGTGTGTGTGTGAGAGAGAGAGAGAAAGAGAGAGAGAGAGAGGGGAGGGGGGGTCTTGTTTCGGTGACGTTATGGGCCAATACATTTTCGACGGGCACGTCATTTTGTGTCATTTCGGAAATGTATATGCTATTTTTGTATGCATCGCTGCAGGAAACATATTTGATTCATAATCCAGCACCATGTGTCCGTGAATGGATTGATGAATAGTAAAACGTTCCCAACACTTTAATCTAACCTACAAATATACACTGCAGTAACTCAAACATTGTCCAGATACGGTTCCACCACATTTCATGGTGCATATTCAAGTATAAGTAATTACCGAATTAACCCAATGCTAAATGCTTTGTTATAACCTATAGTGGAAGCTATCTAAACTGGCACTCTTCTGGACTGAAGATATAATTCGGTTTAAACACCGGTAGTATATCTTTGACATTTACGCAGTGTGCAGGTACTGAATGATCCTCGAAGCAGACAGTTGGAAGACGGAACTATTTCTCTCTCACTGACTTCATTCACAAATATAGGGCATTATTTCGCATATGCTACGTGCTACAGTCTCACTGATTCGAGATTTATAAGACAGGAACATAGTTTCTGATCACCAACAGTTCACAGTTTGGTCAACCAAACATTCATTTCCCATGAGCTTCAGTTGACTGTCTGACTGAGTTTGGTTTTACGCCGCTTTTAGCAATATTCCAGCAACATCACGGCGGGGGACACCAGAAATGGGCTTCACACATTGTACCCATGTGGGGATTCGAACCCGGGTCTTCGCCGTGACGAGCCAACGCTTAACCACTAGCCTACCCCACCGCCCCGCTTCAGTTGACAATCAAAGTTATTACAAAAGGTTAAAACTAAGTCCGCATTTATAAACATGGCTGACCATTTGTCACCTTGAAAGTTTATGGCCTCTGAAAGTGGAAGGAGATCTGACAGGATCTTTTAAAGCTTGGGACTGAAACCATTTATTCGTGACACATTTTCCGTAATTACTCGTACCTCGTTGGTTATTCTGTAACTTTTACACGTAATAACTCATTGATGTATACTTCCACAACCTGCGAACGTGTGTATCTATATCCACAGGTTTAGGTTGTGGTCTGGCTGCTAATGTGAGTGGCGTGGCTCCCAGCAACTACTTCAAGAAGAGACTCCCAGTAGCATACGGTATCTGCATGTCTGGAGGTGCAGTAGGACTGCTGGCAATCGGACCATTAACAGTTCAGCTGTTGGAGATGTACAATTTATCGGGCGCGTTGCTTATTTTGGGTGCCATTGCATTCAATGTGTGCTTAGCTGGAGCTCTAATTCGACCACCGTCTACACTGATGCAAGAGGAGTCAATGTCAATAGATCTTGCCCGCCAAGACGACACAGAGGAGATTTGTGATGCACAAGGAGATCCTACAATGACGATGCACTCGCAACATAATGTTCTAACTGTAGAAAGTACGACCGTCAAGTTTGAACAGCGTGGCGGGAATCATTGTTCTCCAGCTAATTTGCCTCAGATTGTTAAAGAAAACAGTCCTGGGAAACGTAATGAAACGGCAGAGTCTCTGCTTGAACACAGCTCGCATTTAACAACTGAAAACTCACGGAGTAGGATAATACCTCAATGCGTAACCTTGTTCTGCACAAATGGATTTTTCCTGTATCTGCTCAGTATCATTTTCTGGTCTCTTGGGGATACAGTCTGCATGGTTCATTTACCAAATTTTGCTGAATTGAAAGGCAGTACACCAGCACAGTCTGCCAGTTTGTTCACTGTCATGGGTGTGCCTGCACTTTTTTCCGGATTCCTGACTGGTTTTGCATCTTCTGATCCAGCTATTGGAAACATTATCCTTCACGTTGGACTACAAGGAATGACAGGAGTATCCCTTCTGTTACTCCCCGTGCTGTCACATACGTGCAGTCTCCAAATGATTTTCAGTGTCCTGTATGGTACATACAGTCAGGGACCTTACACATTGGTTAGTCCTATATGCATTGAGCTGATAGGCCGATCCAAATTGGCCGTTGGGTTTGGTGTATGCTACTTTTGCTTTGGACTCGGCAGCATGGTTGGACCACCCATTGCAAGTAGGTTAACCTTGAGCCTATATTTTGCGTATATTTTCGTGAATGTGTGAGTGGTTGATGCGATAATGCGTTAATTAATGTGTTAATAGACGGCTTGTAACACCCTACCTGACTGGTGCGTGAAGATACGTACCGATCATGACACATGCATAGTCATAGATACTCAAATATGCATTTTGGTATATACTTCTAAAGATTTTAGTTTTTCATGACCTTAAACTATTTTATCATAAACCCTGAGACATATGTTACATGAAGAACCACCACATTGTGTTTCAGGTCTTATCTATGAAAGTACTGGAGTGTATGACTTTACGTTTCTTTTCTCAGGTAGGTAATTGTGATCATCATTATTGATGTAAAGTGTAAAGAAACAAGTAAAATGAGTTTTATGCAACCCGCCAGATGAAAATATGTCGAAAAAGAAAAGTCCACTAAATGATCAGAGAGTAAGTGTGCACTTTGTATTTTGTTCAGATATAAACATTCGTGTCCCATTTGTTGGACTAAACAGTATGACAAACAATTAATGAAGCATACAACATTATGGATGACAGCTTCTTGTTTATTCAATAGAGCGACGTTTCGATGTAGATTTTTACACCGCTATCATGTTTAGCTTGGTAACAGTGTAAGAATCTACATCAAAAGGTCGCTCTGTGCAATAAACAAGATGTCATCCATAAAGTTGTATGCTTCATTGTTTACTCCCCATGTTCAAGAATGCTGAACCTGCAGGAAAACAGTTTCAAACAATTGACAAACCATTGATCGTGAGGCGGTTACCTTTAATTTCTGATAAAGACAAACAATTAATTTATGAGGAAAACCACAATCGTACATTTTTTTAGAAACAACACGATTTCTTTGTAAAGATCGGATACTATTTCTGTAAATATACATTGAATGTGCTTGCTTTCTAGTTGTTTCAGTACAAAATGGTTTGCCAACATCAGTGCCTCATTGTTGTCTGCATATTTCATAGTAAGGGAGTATAGATTTACGCCGTTTTAGCAATATATCAGCAATACCACGGCGGAGGACACCAGACATGGGTACATAACTCTGTGTATATTTGGTCAATGTTTCGTTGCAGGTGCCTGCTTCATCATTAGTGCCTTCCTCGCCTTGTGTATTCCATTGGCCAAGAAGCCAACATAAATGGATGTGTTTAAATCTTTGTATGAATAGATTTAGTATTTTTATCCCCCGCAACGAAGTGGGAACGGGGATATTGTTTTGACCTCCGTCTGTCCGTCCGAATGATGCGGACAGATCTTCTCAAAAAACCGTTACAGACTGGGACACAAAATTCGGTATGTGCTTTCAGGACATGATGGAGATCGAAAACGGAAACCGTGTTACAGTTTTGTTACAGTGTTAAATATAATTTGCACATTGTATTGGAAGCACAAACTTCATACGGACACAGCATTTTGCACAAAGTGGCATTTTCACACATTTTACGACCGTGAATTAGGCGCATGTTTTCCAGTTGTCCAGGATCTGATATTTATGGGCTTTTTGAGGAGTCACTCAGTTGGATGTCATGCCAGAAGTAAGAGACAATTTTGAGTACCATACAAATACCATTTTGAAAAAAATCAAACATCTTATTTTCCAATCTATTTTGGGGCTTTTCTAGGTATAAAAACGACGGAAAAAAAGGACCAAGTTCAATGACTCGCCTTCCTCGTGTCTTGATTAAAGATATAGACTTGCATGAAATGAGTACGTTCTTGTCCATTTGACATTTGTAATTACACATTTTCAGTAATGCTAAATATGTCATGTTTAACCGGGATGATGAGGTACCCTAATGGTTAAAGCGTCGGCTCTACACGTTGAAGACCTGGGTTCGATTCCCCACATGGGTACAAAAAAAGACAGAGCGCAAGTGTCTGGAGACGATAGGGTTTTCTGGTTGGGTTGTTGATCAAATTGTTTCAAACAATGTCTTGCAGAGGTATTCGTTTTTGTATGGTTTCGTATGGTTCAAGTAATATAATACCTAGTCGGCAACTATGACACTTTAATATTTAATCGTTATGAGATTTTACAAACCTTCAGTTGAAAGCCTTCAGGAAAAAACTGTATTTCGACATGTTTTGGAGGTGTGAAATCAACTAAAGAGAAAGTATACATTTACATTAATAATGATTGCACATGACAAATGGAATTATAGTGTCCCTGTCGTACTTTTAATAAGTGAACAGAATATCAAAAGTATGCACACAGCAAACCTGCCTGAACGATGTCCAGATTGGCAGCATAAAACTTCAGTGCTGTTATTGAAAAAAAACACAAAAATATTATGTATATAACGTCTGCGACCTTTCGGCGACACGGAGTTTTCTATAAAATTCTCTAGCACCCGGATATATGTTCAGAAATAAATAATGGAGAAATTATTGTCTAGATATATGCTATTAGGTTTTGTACAGTCTTTTTCAAATATACACATCGTTAAGTGTTCGCCATAACATTACTGTTTCGCTCTCACTAACTTTCGGCGATATGGCTGTGCGTCAAAATGATGAAAGTTAAAAAGCGGCAACGTCGAAATGAGCACTTAGCTAATAATTCAATAATGTCTGTAGATATTGTGGGAGCTGACAGACAAGACTAATATGCCACCAGGAACACGATTACTTACTTAAAACATTTGATACTTCAATAAAAAAAAGCACTGTAATAATATGTAAATAAATTGAATTCATGTTTCACACGAAGGCCCGTTCACGTTTTGTGTCAAATCGGATCCCGTTTGCTACAGTTTTCGCGCACTACAGAGGTGACTTGGCAGCACAAAACTATGGAAAATTCATGGTTTGTATCGTAATCGGAGTATTTTGTTGAAAACAGCAGCATGTACAATTGTATCAAAGGCGATGTCTGTCCCATGACACAATTTATTTCAAGATTTCGCAATTGGAAGAAATTGTTTGCTGGTAACTTGATCGCGATTGTGAGGTCTCGTATCATGTTGCCACTTGATCCACACCTAGACTATCGCTTAGTCTCTGAATATATAAAAATTTGATAGTAACAAACAAACCCGTTATAAATTGAAAAGGAGCCCTAGGGAAACCAGAACCTGAGGAAATCTAGACTTGTTTCATTTAGGTCTTTAGCATTGTAGAATGGGCTAGGCAGTAGGGAAAATACTATTGTGGGTCAGAGACTGTTCGACAGACTAGATCCACACCCCGTAACAGCTAATCACAGCGCATTATATGTTCATTCAGTGAGTGAAATTGACCTTTTCCTGGCCAGCGTACATTCTTGTGCTTAGACGCATATCTAGTCGGTGAGCAGATAGGGAACCAAGTAATTTATGAACCCCTTGCGGTTAGTTCCGGTGCGGCAAAAAAAACCCCTCAACGGCTCTCATTCTGACGCCTGATATTTAGGGTATCAGACTGACTTTTCGTACCGATATATTTTTTCTTATTTTAAATATATATCTACCAACTAATAGATAAATAAACCCCCCAAAACAGTCCACAACAAACCATTTCCAATTTCAGGAACTAACCAAATCTGTAAGACTTGAATTCAGTAAAATTACTTAAAGGCCTAATATTGCCCGCTCTCAAAACGTGAGTTATCTGTCCTTGGCGACAGCTATTTAAAACATAATGCGCATGTGCGTATCTACTTCCGGGAGGTGTCGCGCCAGTCCGGCAACTGTCAAGACGCCGTCGAAACAGCGATACTGTTGTATTTGTAGTAATCATTGTAAGAAATTTGCGAATGGCCGGAAGATCACTGTGCACAGATTCCCTGCAGATATACGACTGAGAAGGGTTCGGATTCAAAGATGCAAGCTTGTCCGTTCCAACTTCAAGTACACAAGAAATAACAGCACCAGATTATGCTCGGGACACTTTTACGGCGGGGAGGGACCGAGTAAGATTCATCCTTTGCCAACTGTTTTTTCCAAAGAAGACATTCAAACTTTCGGTAAGATTGTTTGCGAGAAAATAAAGCTTCTAAGCAGATGGTATTTCGTAATCTCCCCAAAAGTGACAAAGCAAGGCTTAGGAGGTTAGTCGTATCGTATGTAGACTAGGAGATAAATTTGGCTTTATTTATGTGAATTCCAAATAAAATATGAAATAATTACGTGCATGTTATTAAAACAATATTGGTATGTATGGAAACCTTATTCCTTTCAATTAATCCATCCAAAAATAAGCATTGCCCAAAACGGTTTCCATTCCTTCATTCCATGTTATTATTATGTTCTAAATTCTGGAAAATTAGATAACATTTACCCCTGATTACTGCATACATTTCTAAGAAAAATGACAGCTGATATGTGATCATTTTATCTTCTTTTACAGAATGTGTCCCATCTGGTCCATGGAACTACTTGTGAAACCGATTTGGATCAAGGTCTTGGTGAGAACATGGATATGGATGACGTTAATGAGACTGCTTTGCATATAACATGGAGGATACAAGTATGCGTGATGTGTCAGCAGAGAATTCAGATACAGCTGCAGGACTTTTAACAAGGCTTAAACGTTCCCTTAGTAATCATGACTACTGTGGTTCCCAAATGTTGACCAGTCTCTCTGTGAATAAATGTACCCAAACATTTTCAGAACCTGTTACATCAGCAGGTCCTAGAAGTATTTGGGAGTATTCATCTATAGTCAACTCTCATGGAGCCAAGCAAGGTCATCCTTGATTACACAATGCCATTTAGAAAGTGGTCAAATGTAACATATCTTATATTTAGGATTACACTTTCTTAGTAAAGTACAAATTCTAGTACTTTTCGAGTTGAGCCCTTTCCGGGATTCGAATCCACACCCTCAGAGTCAGGCACCTGATCGCCAGCACACAAAGTCAGCCGCCTAATGTTTACATCTAATGTTTTGTTGTTATGACAGTAGATTACCGATTTAACTGTTTATATAATTTCATTTGTCTTTTTCACCACACATTCTTCTTACCGAGTCACTTTCTCAGTTCGATACTTAAAAGCAATGTCAATATTTAGCGTTGACAGAATTTTTAACTGTGATATAGATAAATCGTTGTCACAGACAAAACTCAATGTCAGTTTTATTGACACCTAAGTGTCTGCCTGCCTGTCTGCTAATGACAATATTCAATACACAACTTCCATCACTGATCACATGCAATTTGAACTTAACACCTATACACCATAAACAAAACGCATTGATTTATGGCCCGAGTTCGGTCTCTGTCACATTATGTAATTACACAGACAGGCAGGTGCGATACTTGTACACATGACATGTTATGATGTCTGTTAATTGCAAAGTGTTATACACAAAAATATGAGCATGTATTTACAAAACCCAACATCTCTATATATACACACGCAATGGGTGAGGGCATCTGCAAATGAATCAGCCGTTACACTTGAGTGCACACCCACCCGCTCTGACTGGGTTCGGTATCCCGGCTGCTTCGTTTCTTAGGATGTAAACCAAAGTACAAAATATTGCACTTTTGATTTGCGATTGTACGCTTATAAGTTTATATGTGTTTTCATAATCAGCAATGTATATTATATGTCATGAATAAGTGATAATTTTGTTTTAATTATGTTTGATTTTTTGGTTGCATATGACCTTTAATAAACTAGACAAAAACTAATGAATGAACGTTGATAGTTTGTTAAAGATTATGTTGTTTGCACGAACGTCTGGGCGAGAAAGGCAGGTCTAAATATTTACTTTGCAGATAGTTGTATTTTGTACGAAGTAACAGGAAAGATATCTTCGATCACATGTATATCAGATTCATCACTAACCTTTATTTTTGTAGCTATGTATGTATGCCTGACAACTTGATCATAAGTCTATGATTAGTGTATCTAGATTGTCCACACACAAAGTATTCCATAACACTCGATTGATGCGCCATTGAAAAAAGAGTATGAGTAATATTTGTGTCAATTATTTAAAGATAAATGTTTCAAAGACCATTGAATGTCATTAGGCCAAGTTAGATACCATTGGTTTGTTTATATTGCTGCATTACTGGAGTGAGGTAAAGCATATCTTGTCACTGCTTGATAGTTGTGTCTTATTCATAAAACTAAAAGTGTTAAAAGGGGGTTTACAGTTAGAACAATACAACCCAGTTGATCCATCAACTTTTGCAAACCTTTTATAGTACTTTAAAATTGACCTACACCTGTATCACCAAAATATCTTTATATTTGGATGAAGCTGTTTACCATCCGCGAGTGTCGTTGCATGTTCACTGATGAAAAAGCAAAAACAGAAAAGGAAAGGGTTAAGAATACAGCCTTGGCGTACACCAGTGACAATAAGTCAGGGCATATTTCACAGTTTCTGATACATAACTGTACTTTTTTAATAAATATTACAAACTATTCACTGTTTGAAAGAAATGACCACATTGCATTTCTGTTTACAGAAACAAACGCCTTTTCATTCATGCATAATATTTTCTTCTATTTTCTCTGCATGTGTTTTTGAATTATGGCATTGTAAATGGAGAATGTTAACTGTGTGGGAGCATCCATACCCAAAACCTCATCGTTTTCCGAGTATATTGTATTATTCCGTCCAACTGACATTTCATTTGTAGAATGCATACCGTTTCTTGGCTACACCAGAAACATCACACAATGTAGGTAATCACCGCATTCCCTTTCTCATCTTTTGATGAAAAAGACGTATTTGATTTAAACATATTTTATTCACAATTCTGAAACGAATGGGAGACAGGTTATCAAACTTGAAATACCCGTTACCTAATATTTACATACATGCATTTTCAATAGTAGCCTGCGACCTCGTTGTATAGCGGTACTTGACATATCCGTGATCGGAAATAAAATGGTGAACTTTTAAGGCCTATTTCATTATTAAATCCGATTAAGATGACATTTAATCAACGCATTTGTGAAAAAAATATTATTTTAACTTTGATAGTGTTTCAGCGAGAGCCATTAGACGAGCGAAGCCGGTTAATATTTACCAAAAGAGAGAACTCCATCGTATCGCGGTAAACACTAAAAGTCGGATTGCAAGGCGAAATAGGGGAAAAAAATGAAATTGCTTAACTCACCTTAATGTGAAATGAGTTGAGATATTTTTGTAATCCAAGGTGCACCAATCTGTATCCATTATGAAATTTTATCCAGGGAATTCACCAAAATATGAATGCACAAATGTTCAGTATTTCTGTTTGCAGAATTATGAACACATTGTGGTCACATTCAACAGAAAATGAGTGTTTCCAAACATCAAAAATCAATCAAATTAGTCCAACAGTCACTTAACAGAATTTATACACAATGTGGACACAGAAATTCACTATGACGCCTCACACAAGTGATGTCAGTGCAGAATGACAGATGAGTCCAATGCTGACACTTGTTACACTGAGCCCACTTCACAATCACCAGATAGGGGAGGGACCTCATGGCTGGAGGAGTGTTCTTACCACACACACAACAATTTTCAGAGTCATCATCTGATACATCCGAACATGTGCTTTGGTCTGATGGGCCGGGTTGTGGACTGAAAGTGGAGGTTGTTGGTTTGGCTTTGGCAGGTTTGTTTTTCTTTACTGGAGGAACAAATTCTTTCTTCTGAGTGCTTGTTTTTGTTGATTTCATGATATTAACATTTTTCTCTTTGAGCAGGTTTCCTCCGAGATATGGGGGGGACAAATCTCTTCTTCTTCGGTTTGGCGGTCACTGAAGTGATTTTCCTCTCCTCAAAGAACTTGTCTGATACCTGTGAAGATGACGGTGGAAGACTAGCTGATGCCTGTGAAGATGACGGTGGAAGACAAGCTGATGCCGGCATTTCATTTTCTTGATTCTGATTCTGATCTTGTACGGCAGGATAGATAGAAGCCGGTGAAACCAACATCTCCGGATATGCATGATTGCACAGAGGGAAGATACCAGACTTTCTGAATGCTGAAGTTAGGTTTTCTGGAGAGAGGGCTTTCAGGTATGGTTTAGCTGTGAGCTTGGCAACTTCATACTTTGTGATCTTCATTCCTGGATTCCGTTGAAGAAAGAGCTGGCATTCTCTGTTGTACATACATTTAAAGGGTCCAAACACAGCAACATCCAGTGGTTGTGTGATGTGGCTTGTGTGAGGTGGCAGCACAAATAAAATGATGTTGTGCATTTTTGCCCATTCCACAAGCGTCAAAGAAACATGTGACCTATGGCTGTCAAAGAGAATAAGAGTCTTGGGTGCTGACGGATCTGCCGAAATACCAGCATACTTAATGAAGTGTTTGGTCAGATAGTCCTGAAATATATTTGTGTTGGACCAACCACTCACTGACATGGAACCAGAGGAACCTGATGGAGCACCTTCCAAGAACTCGTCGTTCCATCTCTTTCCAGGAAATACATAATAGGGGGGGATGTAGTTTCCTACAGCATTACCTCCTCCAATGATGGTTACTGTCGAGGACCTTGGTGACGTTACAGCCTGTGGTTGACATGTAGCATCACATACGATCTTAGGTGGTGCGTGTTCAGTTGTCACACCTGTTTCATCCAAGTTAAAAACACGTTCAGGCTTGTCATGTAAACCATGAAGCGTCATGAGGGTGGCAAGCTCTCTGAAGTATGCAGAGAGGACTTCCTTAGAGGCATATTGAGCACGCAACATTGAGAGTTTTTGGGGTTTTGCCAATTTCAAGTCAGGCCAGCGTCCCAAGAAACCATAAAACCAATTGTCACTTAAAGGTTTGTCACTTGGTGCTTTTTTCCCTTGACTTGAAGCAAAGTGTGCAGCTAGGTATTGGAGGTTAAGTTTTGTATACCCATAACCAATGGAAGACATGTATTTAACATGGTCTACAAACTGTTTTTCCTCTCCGTGTGAGAGTAGGGTATCTCCACCCGGCTTCGCACCAACTGGAACATTCCCCCTGGTCCTGTCCCGGAGAGTTGATTCTGGAACTCCATACTGGCGTGCAGCACGATAAACAGACATCCCACTCTGGGTGGCAGCAAATGCATGTTGCAAATTACTGGATCATATTGTCTTCTTACCTTGGCAGAAAAATTCAGCTTTCTTTTAGTTTTGCTAAAATCCTGCAAAAATATATTTAAACAAAATTATAATTCATATAATATATATAATTTGTCGCTGTTACAATATTGAACAAAAAAAGAAAACAAATATTTCAGAAAAGTCATATCATAAAAAATATATCATTTCCATCATGTTTTCTTAATATTTATTTATATAAATATTGTTCAATTTTTTATTTTAGGCATGATTTCAACCCTATTTCAATGCAAAATATCATTTGAAATAATGTTCATATGAATAAATAATTATGTGTACAACAGTATAATAAAATCCTTCCTAAATTTGTCAGAGTGTGCAAACTCGTTTTCAGTGAACAGGGATAATTTTCCGTTTTGTGTCCTTATTTTGATTACAACTTTTGGTATTCACCAGTAGATAAATATAGCTCATGACGTCATTTCCGCTACCTTATATGGCAACAATAATATGCAGACGACCTAGTTCAGATCGAGTGGGAAGGGTCACATACTACACGTAAATATTACAGCAGGTATTTCATGGATGGGGGTCAGACAGATTCCCAAAGATTCCTGAGTTTAATGTTAATATTTCTGCAGGGTAATACTCACGAACATTCGATACATCCTGCTGGTTTCCAAAAGTATGCAAGCGACTGCCGTCTGGCTGTCGATTTACATATGCAAATCACCGCTAGGAGGCGTGTCTCGAGCGGAAAACCGGAAATACCGTTTGCCGCGATACCATGAATGCCGCGATACAACGAGGAAGTATAGGAATGTTAAAGAGAGAAGAAATGAATGACGCAACTTATGTGATTACTCAAACACGTTTTGATTTATAAATAAAAGTTTGCACACGATTGAAAACGGTTTCATTCTGGACTTCCAAGTAACAATAATGACAATATGATTGGAGACTCACGTTTTACATTACTTTTCAAATTTAACATTAATGTATCTTCTTAAATGTTGTACAGTTTACATTCTAATAGGATGTGATTTACGCTTTCTCAAGCATTGCCACAGTTACAAGAATCTGTCATGTTGAAACGAAACAGATAATAATTTAGCTGACTAGTCATCTATCTCACCTTTGTGTGTATAATATTAAAATTTCTAATTCCAAACAAGTAATATGATGGAGCTACAGGTTGCTCACACTCTAAGTATGACTTGAAACTTTGTAATGAAGGCCGATTTCTTTCGGTATCAGAAACAGTCTTTCATAACCTTATAGTTGATGGAAAAAAAAGAATCACATTAAAGTCTTAACCTTGCAGAAGGTAAGATAATATCGTTAGCATTCCTAAGGTTATAATTAGATCTTGACCAACATTATCTGGAGTTATATCTTTTAAGTATGCAGGAGCTAAATTATATTTGAATTTTATGTAATTTTATGTAAGCTTTCTTCTTTATCTTCATTCCTCCAGTCATTCCCACCCTCTCTCTTAATGTAAAATTTGCCGTGAGGTATATCTAGGAAGACCCGTAACTATTCTGGCAGCTTCTAACTGAATTTTCCATGTATTTAAGCAAAAACGACATAATACTGGAAACCAATTTGAAAACATAAACTGGCTCCCCATATAAGACCATCCATGAATCTTTCAAGAAAGGACGGTTGAAGGGGGATATGCCTGGGTGGTTTTTGCTGGTTGCTTTACTCAAGAGGTGAGGGTCATTACACAGGCGATTCTGGAAAACATTGATGGATATTTGCTGAAAGTATCATGGGTAGGATGAACTCTGACGGGAACATTCACACTGTGTGATGAGTAAATCCATAAATTGGAGGGTAACAGCAATATCTATGCTGTTAATTGAGTTCACTGTACTTGACGAAATCTACTTGTGTAAGGAAAATATATGAAAAAAGTACATGTAATCTGCGAAATGAATATGCTGAAAGTGAAACGTCCTCTATATAATCAGACAATGAGAGTGCAATAGTTACAACAGGTGAATGGTTCTCAGTATTTTTACTCAACAGATTGAATAGCCATTGATCAGCCATTGATTGTTAAATGGTTATCATTCAGTTCTGTTCGAGAATATTAATTTCAGTTCTTCAAAACACTCGATTGTCTTTTTAAAGATGAAAAAGACAAACAGTCATTACTAGCTGCAACACGTTTTCTTCAAACTATCCAGTATTACTGTCAATCTATACAATTTGTGCATGCTTCAATTTCCAGTTCAGTGCTTCTTATTGTCTGCATATCTTGAATGCCCTTTGATTGATATGTTGCAGGAAGCTGCTAAATGATCAGTGCCTTTGCTGCCTTACATAAACCTCGCATGCCTTACACATTCCTTTTATGACCGGTTCATTTACTTTTTTACAAATCCGTATTATCCAAACAGGGCTAAATGATTGGTTTGAATGAACGTATAACACGCAAGTTATCCACATGTTTGCTTATGTTGGTTCCACTAACATAACCAGGCACGTCATGCAATTATATAACAAGTGCTTTATATCTTACTGTGTATCACCTGTGCACAATTACCTATTTGTAAAATACATTAGATGAAAACCCATCCTGTGTAAACCCGTCAACTACACAGAGTGAGTGAGTGAGACTTTAAGAATGGATTTAGTTACTATACATAACATCAATCACGGCATTGTCTGGTCCACATGCTCTTTTAAGAGCCTCACAAATGTAGTATTCACAGTAATTACTGAGAAAGTTGCTTCGTCAAATATCTAATACATGTATATAAACTATAGAAGTTTTACCTAAATAAATGTGTTGAGATATGATTCTCTTACAGTCTAAGTGCCTTGTCAGTACTTTGTAAAAGATCCTTACCCAGTAATACACGACTGTTTGCGCCCAGGTACACTACCGATGAAAGTTTGTAGGAACTCGTGTGACAGCTCATTCCAATATTCGACCAATTCTGTCTTCATATCCTCAATATTTCTAAGTCCTTTTTAGTTTATTCTGTCAATTAATAGTCCCCACACATTCTCGATAGGGTTCCCGATAGGGCTAGCCTGGTTGTAGCTTGGCCAGTCTAAAACTTGAACATTATCGTTTGACAGCCACTGTTTTGTCTAGCCCGTGTTATGTATTGTTATCATGCTGGAAAATCCAATTTTCTTCATACAGCATTTGGGCTGTTGCAAGTAAAAGACCATTTAAGATGTCAACATAACATTCCTTCGTCAAATTTCCAGTGAAAATACACATCGGCGTCACTCCACGTGATGATATCCCACCCCACATGTGAAATTTCGGGCTATGTTTTGGGCGTTGGTAGGGAGGATTCACCGTATCTTTTGTCAAAAATTTTCACACAGTTAAGGCATAGACAGACAGACATTTCATCAGAAAAGAAAACATTATCATATCCCCCACATCAGTTTAAACGTCTTTCCTTTTGTGCATCTTTCATCAATGGTGAGGGAATTCCAGGATTTTCCACCCAGTAAAGTCTTTGTGATTTTTGTCTAAGGGTTTCATACACGAGGACTTAGGCCATTGGTCATCTCATATCGGATATTTCCAACGCTTTTCAATTTTCTCCTACTCACAATCTGACCGAGAGGCCGGCGATCCGTAATACTGAAGATCTTTGCGCTCCCTGTCCCTGTCTTGTGCTCAATCCCAACTCCTGACTAAATACTCTTGATAGTTCTGTATACTGTAGACAGAGGAATGTCATGTCTCCCGGCTAACTCTTTTACATTAGTCACACCCCTCTCATACTCATCTACAACCAGCTTTCTTTTCTGTTCTGCAGGCAAATCGGTCATGTCAATGAAGGAAGTCGTCTGATAAAACCAGGGGAGATAACTCTTCATGTAGTATGGTTCATTCTTAAGCCTACAAGAGTTGCCTCCCATATTGAGTACCTTACTACAAAATGTAACACAATTTCTAAAATTATATTATCAGTTGCAGTAAACAAGGTCTTTCTCAATAATTTCTGGAAAAACTGTACACTGCAGAGTTGGAATTATGCTGATGGCAATACTATTCCAGTTCTATGGCGGCGGTCAGTAAATAATCGCGTCAAGTTGTCAACAGGAACATCTGGTCCTGGTTCGTGTGCCCTCAACCACCCCTGCTACCTCTTATGACCACAAATGAGGTACTGTGGACCTTTATATATATATATATATATATATATATATATATGCTCCCGGGTCATTACCCAGTACCCACCACGTGGAGGTTGCTCTTCAAAGGTGCCAATATTAAGAATAAAGAGATTGTAAGATGACATGCTGCAATGCCACAGCTGGTCTTAACATATAATTACACATTTATATGGATAAGCACGGACTTGAATGTATCTACGTGGCGGTGAGGTTGCCTAGTGGTTAAAGCGTGCGCTCGTCACGCCGAAGACCCGGGTTCGATTCCCCACATGGGTTGTAGTATTTGAAGCTAATTTCTGGTGTCACACGCTGTGATTTCACTAGAATATTGCTAAAACTGGCATAAACCTAAACTCACGCACTCACTCACTCACATCAACTTGCACATCCGGGCACCTTGACACACTCTACCACATACCACCATGTAGCGTATGTTTTTGACATCACCGAAATAACCCACAGTCAATTTACTGGTGTTGCATGAACTGTTCATTGCACCAGAAATTATCAAAAACAAAACGCCTGTTGTAACATTAACTGAGCTGTTCAAGGCACGCAGATTTAGATTAAAGAGCCATGCACACGAGTACATTTGCACTGTATCCAAATTTTCTACCAATTTATCCGCCTAGGTAATTGTGCACATAAAACAGTCCAAGGGATTGTTGGCTCCAACAATTCGTGAAATCTGCTCTTCATCCACGCCATTTCAGGTTGTGACACCACATCTCGTCTGTTTGGACTGGGAAAAGGTCTTGCATTAAAGGAGGTGACACATGGTGTCATTTTCACTTTTCAACCCAAGTTCTTCAATCAAGAAAAATACGTGGCCAGAGACGATATAATTGCAGCAGAAGAGAAAGCTATAGTGTCGTTGTATGGCAGCGTCAAGCAGGAAACGCTTCATTCCTTTGTGTGACAAAGTATCCAAAAGTACTTCTCCTGTGGAACCACTGACTCTTCCACCGACATCAGCAGCTGCAGGTTACCACAGTCTATGTGTGTACTATCAGGTGATGGCATGGAAGGGAAAACATCTCAGCCTGAAACCCGAGAACTTATGTTGGCACATTGTGGATGAAAGATGTATGCCAATACAAACCAATCAGCCAGCAGCCCAACCAGAACTGCTGGATGTGATTTGCTGCAGTTGCAAGAAAGATTGCAACACAGGGAGATGTATGTGCAGGAAGTATGATCTGCATTGCACCACCATATGCAGAGAACGCCGTAGTGCAATTTGCAGAAATGCCCAGTTGCCTGCTTTATCAGGAAACGATGAAAATGATGTTTGAATTGTGACATTGACGTTTAAATCAAAAATATTCATTTCAATATCAGTTGTTTGTTACAGAGAATATTCTGATTATTTTAGAATTCTTATCCTGTGGATGTCTGTATATCAGTGAGTGAGTGAGTGAGTTAATATTTAAAGTCCCATCGGCAATATCTCAGCCATATAGTGACAAAATCAATTTATACAATTAAAAATCAAAACATATGTACATCAGTAAACTGATATTCAGACATGTTGTGTTTGTGTTATTTAAGGGTGGGAAATGTGATTTCTCAAACTACAGCCTAAGTAGCATACTTTTGGCCTAATTTGCTAACAATCTGAAGTTCACATTTGGTATTTTGAAAGTAACTTCACGCCAATACTTTTGGAACATACCCTAGAATCATTGTAGTATCTAAATACTCTGTTTACGAACTTAAAATGACGTGCATGTCATGTTTAAATGCCATAAATGTGGGAATCTTTTTATTTTTGGCGTCCATTTTGGATTTTTTGGAATGAACTATTAAGCAAATCATTTTACAACATATATTATGTAAATCCTTGCTGCCAAAAAAACAGTTCCAAAGCTTGAATCATTCAAATGTGTCTTCTGAGGGCAGATATATCATACATAATTGATATTTGGTGGCCATATTGGATTCTTTGATTCTTTAGGACTTTTGGTATGGTGTTCTAGGGACCTCATAGGAATGCACTGTGGTGAAAACATTTCTGTTACAATGTGTTCCAAGTCAAATGTTACTTTGCCTGGACTAATTGGTAGAAAAGTTGGATACAGTGCAAATGTACTCGTGTGCACGGCTCTTAAATCTAAATCTGCGTGCCTTGAGCAGCTCAGTGTTATCTGGTGTGTTAAGTACACAATCAGGTATACTTGATATAATAATATGTTTACAGTACTGGTTAAATGTACTGACAATACCCACGTGTCGTATACCAAAGATTGAGTGAGTGAGTTAAAAGTTTACATCGCATCGGCAATATTACAGCCATAAAGCGATGAAAAAAGGGAATCAATGTAAATAGCTGTCGACAAAGGACAGTAAAACCAACTAGACTATCACAGATATATACTTAAAACTGGTAATTAAATCTAAAATACTTTAACTCTTGAGGACGATACAATATAAAAACAGCCTATTGATCGCCAACAACTAACGGTAGATCACCATACTAGGGTCCATGGGGACTTACAGTGCCTTTGCTACCTGCATCGTATACCAAAGAAATGTTGCATGCATGCTTGTGTGACGAGTAAGGTCGGATAAATTGGTTAAGTTAGTAAATTGTTTGTGTAGATTGGGGCTCAGAGGCATGTGCTTATTCCAAAGGTTCAGTAACAAAAAGGTATTTCTTATCTTTTTTTGCAACGTTTGAGGGACAACAGATCTGACACAGTGATTTACATGCTAGTCTCAAAATGTCCTATTATACAAACGTTAGGGTTTCCATAAACTGTGGAAATTCAAAACTGTTTCTTCTCGCTTCCGGTTAGGTTGTCATGATATGGAATTTGAACATGGTCGAACACCTCGACAATTGAGAAAATGTAATCGTTGCAACTGAATTCCAGTTTCTGATAGCATGACCAGTTTATATTCAGTTGAGAAAATTATTTTCATCCCCGCCTTCCATGAGGTTAATATTTGATGTCACCGCCAAACTCTAACATTACTACTAATCTAGCAAAACATCGGTAAAACGCACATAAGATTGAACGTTTAGCTGAAATTCCGCTTGGACATAATATTGTAACAAAGTAAGGAACGACTTAGAGGTAGAGGTGGATAAATTCTTGTTTATTTCGTCACATCAGCAGCGGCTTGGCAGTCGGGCGGCTTGGGCAGTCCTGGCCTGATTGCCGAGATCAGCTGGTGTTGTTGCTGTCTCTGCTGCCGTCTTGTTCCCTCTGCTGCTGCCGTCCAGATCTCTCTATGTCTCCTCTCTGGGTCTGCTTTCTGTCTGGCCGCCTTCCCTTATATACCCCCTTGGTCAAGATTAATGGTTCAGCCATCTGTATCCCACAGGCTGTGCGACCAGCTGAACATATGTCAGAAACATCAGTGTTAATTCCTCATGGATTATGTTTATCACCGGTCACAGGTAGTGTCCAAACATAAAAAGTGGCATTGCCGTTGTGGTGGACTACTTCACAGCAGTTCCTTGCTGCCTGTTGACACATTCGGGGGACTGACCACGGATTTATCGCAGGTCACACTTAGTGCACAGACATTAATGTGCCATCGCCGTCATGGTGGTTTACTTCACAGCAGTTTCTCCCCTGCATATTGATTTGTTGACACAGTCAGGGGCTGACCAGGGATTGACAAGGGACTGACCGGGGACTGACCGAGGGAGGCGAACATCAACTATGTTACAATATTTCAACATTTCTTTCACATATGCGGTAGCCTTTGAAATCAAGGCTCGTGGACGTCGACACCCTGTGTCGTGTAAAACAAAACCCAGAAAAAGTGTCCACTTCGTGCGTATGGGTTACTGAGCTAATTAACACCAGACAATAGACAAAGTTTGTGACTACAAGACTTCGGGAAATACCAAATTGTGAAATTATTAGGAAACGAATCAAGTTTTTTACAATTTTAATATATAAGACTCGGTGTCGGCAAACACAGTGGCGCAGATGTCCCCACGGTTCAGTCTGCTCCTGGTGGCCTCGTTTATTTCTTGCAGGTGTATGGCTAGATTTATCAAAATAGCTAATATCAGAAGGGATGGTGTAAATCCAGCTAGGGTCCATGGAGGTAGCAAAGGCACTGTAAGTCCCCATGTTCCCTAGTATGGTTATCTACCTTCAGTTGCTGGCGATCTATAGCCCATTTATACTGTCTTGTCCTAATTTGAAGTCCAATTTTAGAGAGATATGCTAGTTTTATTCTTGATAATGTGATATTCTAGTTGTTTTTACTGTCCTTCGTTGACATTTTCTTTAATAATTTACATGTATTTATGGTTAATATGAAACTTGTTTTAGTCACAATATGGCTGAAATATTGCCAATGTGACTGTAAATTATATCTCACTCACTCACTTTCTTGCACGTTGGAGTATTTCGCCTTCTTGGGAAATTTGTGATCTAACTGTACGTTTGCGATAACGAAAGTAATGCATTGATCTAATTTTGTCAGAATTATATAATACAATTTCTTGACACTGATTAAGCGTTTGAGTAAATTTAATCATCCATCGATGTATACGGTCTACTCCCATTTGTGAGAACTCCCAGTTGTGAGACTCCCAATTGTGAGACAGTTGAGTAGCTACTTAGCAAAGAAAACACACCTTACTCCCCTATCTGATAGAATGGATTAACCCCAGCTAATTCTGGATAAGCTATTTAACTGAATCTTGTGGAGGTAACTTAATGAAACTTAAAAGATAAAGTAATTAACCTACTCAGATAAATGGCTTTAAAAAATAAACATTTTGTGTATATACCTTCGTGATCATTTGAAAGAGAAATTAATTTACCTACTCAGATTTACGTGTTAGAAATATCTAGAAATAACTGTTGTATATATAATTAATCCAAATGTATTTATTAACCTTTGACTGCTCTTTCCGATCACAATTATGGCAGGCCTTCACAAGTTCACGAGAATCTTTTTTAGTATTTCAGTATCTATTGAAAACAATAAATGCTCTTCAACGAGCAATGTCTTCTGTGTTAATTAACTCATTAATGAACTATGCCTCCCGCAGATACTCTTCAGCAACAGGGCTGTTCCCACTTTCATCGTAGGGATGGGTAAGCACCACCTGTGTGCACTGAACCATTAATTAATGTGTCTCACAACTGGGAGTTCTCACAAATGGGAGGACACCATGTATACTTATCGGTGTGAACGTATTTTAGGAAATCAGTCAACACTGAAAGCAGAACAGAGTTCAAGAATCCGGATAACACAGTTCACATTTTGAAACTTCCCGACCAGTTAATCCCTTAAAAAATTACAGACGCGTCAAAGATACACCGTCTGTCCACGTCCTGCTAATGCAAAATTTCAGGTTGTCCACCGTCCACGTCCTGAGAAAGAACCATAAGATCACATTAAGTCTCTGTCTACCAGGGCCTGGCTATGCTGGACATTGTTATGCAACAAATGATTATTTCTGTGATTGAGCCTGTATATAAAGAATGCAGACATGGTTCCCTCATTGCAACATTTCAAACGCACGGGTTAACATTCAGTTCATTCCAAATTCAAGGGGATGTAGACACTTAATCTATCTATGTCACAATTTCAGGGTTAAGAGCACAAAAAGGGAATGAGTTCATTGGAAATGTTAAATGTTGTAAGACAGGTTGTCCTGCAACCGCCAACACCGTCAGTGATGTTCTCATATATTTAGGAAAAGAAATATTTGAGTATAATTATACAGTCATTTTGTAATCCGGTGGCTCTTAGCTTATTGTTCTGAATATATAAATGCATCGCATATCCGATGCGTATTCATGATACATATTCCACACATTTTTCACAGAAGTTGATCCACACATTTTAACCCAAATGCAACAGGTGGGATGCTGAATCCGCAAACTGCCTTACAGACAGTGTTCCTTGTCAGAGCTGGTGACGGATGTCATCCAGTCGACGCTACAAGTATTTCTTCTTCTTGGGCGGACGCTTCTGGCCAGCAGCGTACTGGACAGGTCTACTTCACCTTGTGCGACGAGTTCACCTTATCAAAACATCACGCCGGAGTCACGCCGCAACGAGTAGGAGGGTCGCCGAGGTGAGCGTCGAAGCTTGGGGCGTGAGCCTGAGTGGAGCCGCCTCGGGTGCAGATCTTGGTGGTAGTAGCAAATATTCAAACGAGCAGCGTACTGGACAGGCCTACTTCACCTTGTGCGACGAGTTCACCTTATCAAAACATCTAGAGTATATTATCCGCAACGCTAATTACGCCTAGAACCTAACCAGGGATTGACCAGGGACTGACCGGGGACTGACCGAGGGAGGCGAACATCAACTATGTTACAATATTTCAACAAAGAAAACCGCAGCTCGACATCCTGAGACTAGTGGAAAATCGAAATTTGTGTAGTTTGCTGAAAACAAAGCTTTGGTCCCTTTTTCGGGCACCATCAAAAGCGTATTTCCTCACTCTTGATTTTTCTTGGGTTATGTGCACATGATAAATAGACACCTGTGAAACAATTTCTGCAACAATTGGCTTGCTATCACAAATAGCTAGGATACTTTATTTTCACGTCAATTTCTTCTGGTCTAGTGCGTGGTGAGTCCCCCAAGTGCATGTTTCAAAAAGGTGTGATTTGCATGACTACCTTCGCCTTTAACTGCAGCTGTTACTGCGCATTTGCAGTGACCTGCCATACATGCAGTCTGGGCACGGGGGTACAGTGCACCGACACCGATAACATTCAGCCGGTGAGTATTAATAACCGCCATGACCATGTGATGTTGCTTTGGATGTTTTTTTGCTATCGAACATATCAAATAGATTCGTTGAATGTATGTATTTCAGAACATATGGGTGTATATATCAGGCCTTAGTATATTCATCTTTAAGTCGTCAAGGTTTTATCCATGTATGCATAGCGTGTGTGTGACCTCGTATGACTGTACATGTATTTGACGTACATGTAATCACGAGTGACAGATAATTTATATGTGTGACAGGTCAACCTGCTGTCTGGTGCGGTGTACGGCAAATATGGTATTATGTCACAGCTCGTACCTGCTGTCTGGTATGGGGTAAAGGAACCGAGGTATGTATGTATTTATTCGTAGTTGTTGTGTTGTATGGGTTGGGGGACTGAGGTGTGTATGTGTCAATTCGTAGTTGTTGTCTGGTATGGGTTGGGGGACTGAGGTATGTATGTGTTAATTCTTAGTTGTTGTCTGGTATGGGTTGGGGGACTGAGGTATGTATGTGTTAATTCTTAGTTGTTGTCTGGTATGGGTTGGGGGACTGAGGTATGTATGTGTTAATTCTTAGTTGTTGTCTGGTATGGTTTGGGGGACTGAGGTATGTATGTGTTAATTCTTAGTTGTTGTCTGGTATGGGTTGGGGGACTGAGGTATGTATGTGTTAATTCTTAGTTGTTGTCTGGTATGGGTTTGGGGAAGCGAGGTATGTATGTATTTATTCGTAGTTGTTGTCTGGTATGGTTTGGGGGACTGAGGTATGTATGTGTTAATTCTTAGTTGTTGTCTGGTATGGGTTGGGGGACTGAGGTATGTATGTGTTAATTCTTAGTTGTTGTCTGGTATGGGTTGGGGGACTGAGGTATGTATGTGTTAATTCTTAGTTGTTGTCTGGTATGGGTTGGGGGACTGAGGTATGTATGTGTTAATTCTTAGTTGTTGTCTGGTATGGGTTGGGGGACTGAGGTATGTATGTGTTAATTTTTAGTTGTTGTCTGGTATGGGTTTTGGGAAGCGAGGTATGTATGTGTTAATTCATAGTTGTTGTCTGGTATGGTTTGGGGGCTGAGGTATGTATGTGTTAATTCATAGTTGTTGTCTGGTATGGATTGGGGGACTGAGGTATGTATGTGTTAATTCTTAGTTGTTGTCTGGTATGGGTATTGGAACTGAGGTATGTATGTGTTAATTCGTAGTTGTTGTCTGGTATGGAAATAGGGAACTGAGGTATGTATGTGAACGATCATATCTGCTGTCTGGAATGGGGTTTGTAAACTGAAGTACGTATGTGAAGTAGCTTACCTGTTGTCTCTGTTTGGAACTTGTAAAGTAAGTATGTATGTGATATATCGTTTGTATGTGATAAATCGTATCTGCCGGTAGGTATGTGCTGGTGTAACTTTTGAGAGAGACGTATAGAGGAAGAGAGGATAAAACTTAGGCTGAAATTAATACATCTGCATATATGTGAATGAGTGAGTGAGTTGATATTTAACGTCACATCGGCAATATCTCAGCCATATCGTGACGAAAACAATTTATACAATACAAGTGAAAATATTTTAAAGAGTAAAATCTGTCGACAAGGGACAGTAAAAATCCTAGAGTATCACAGATATGAATATAAAACTAGAATGTAAATCTGAAACATTTTAGTTGAAGAAAACAGTACACTATAAACCACGGGCTATAGATCGCCAACAACTGAAGGTAGATCACCATACTAGGGTCCATGGGGACTTACAGTACATTTGCTTCCTGCATGGACCCTAGCTGGGTTTACACCATCCCTTCAGCTATTGGCAATTTTAGATAATCTAGCCATAAATTAAAAATAACATATATACTACGATTAAAAAAAGTGGTAGGTTTAAAATAACTTTGAACTATTTTGGGACTTACATACCCTCTCAGGGGACAATAATTTTACAATACTTCAACCCCCTTTGGGGGTACAGCCACTAATAATCTCAGTTACTAATCCAAACTACCAATAATAAAATATATATCTACTTACAAACTATTGATAAAAATGTATCTAATAATTCTATTTCTTTTCAAAATTCCATAATTAAATGAAAATTAACAGTACTAAAAGATCCTTACCAGTTTTTACATTGAAATACTTATCCCTTGTGATGGAAAAAAATCTGCATATATGTAATTTGATGAGTTTGTAAGGTATAGTATAACAGCATAGTTTGTATACGTACCTGCCTTATTTAAGATAACCCTGAAATAAGGCTTTAACTATAATGTATCAGCACAGCGAGGGTACTTACACATTCCCAAACACCACAAATGTGAATTAAGCTCGGCATTTGTCTTCATGGATAGTGGGTGAGTGTGGTTTTACGCCGCTTTTAGCAATATTCCAGCAATATCACAGCTTGGACACCAGAAATGGGCATCATTCATTTTACCCGTGTGCTGAAATGAAACCTGGACCTTCGGCGTGACGTGCGTACGCTTTAACTACTAGGCTACCTCACCGCCCTCTTTGTGGAAAGGAGTATCTCAGTGATAAAGTGTTATGACATCCTAGTACCCAAATGGGATGAAATGTCTGTAGCACATCTCAGATGTTGTCCGTTCTTGTATTTCTGGAATATTGTCATAAACAGTGAAATTGTATTCACACAACACTGTTTTGCCAAAAACAAAATAGCGTCAAGAAATTAAACCTACATTTAAATGCTAGAAACAAACCCTTTTCAATATTCATGAGAAATGTCTGCTCCTCTAAAAGCATAACGAACAGATGGAAGGAATAGGTCAACATGGTAGATTATGTACAAACAAAAGGTATATGGTATATGTACAAACAAAAGACACCCTTCATTAGCTGCAGCATGCGGTGTGTATGGGTTCGAGAAAACGTGTCTTTATCGCTTTAACAAGCTATTTATTTAAAACCAGATCTGTATGTGAAACAAACACTGTACATTAAACAAGGAACATATAACAAAGAAAGTGAAAGGAGGAAAGGGAAATGAAAAACACTGGACAAGGACGCCTTTAACATAACCACAACATCGATATTGAAAACATTCAGACAGTGAGTATTCACCTTATGATGCCAAATATGATATTTGATTGGGATCGTATGTAAATGCTGAAACGATTTCGCAGTTCAGGTATGAGGAGGGATCTCTCATTGATGGAGCCTGGGGTCTTGATACATTGTAGTATCGATGTGAGTTTGTTTATCACGTAACGTGCTTAAGGCAACCAAGTTCAATAAGATTCGATTTCCAACATGGGTACTATATGTGAAGATTATTTCCAGTTTACGCCCACTGTGACATAGTTTTACTGTTGATAAATACAGCTTAAAAGAATACTTGTTAATTCAATGACGTGTACTGCTATAAATGTAGCATCATACACTGGCGTGAGTGAGTGAGTTATTATTTAACGTCACATCGGCAATATTTAAGCCATTTCGTGACGAGAACATATGTCATACACTGGAATGTTACTGGCTGTATCCTCAGAGAGGGTTAAATCATCGTGATATTATTGTCCTCCTGAGAGGGTACGTAAGTCCTAACACTTTCAAAGTATATTTAAACTTACCAGATGTTTAAACGTTGAATTTGTGTGATTTCAAATTATGGGTTAACTTTCCTACAATTGCTGAAGGGATGGTGTAAATCCAGCTAGGGTCCATGTAAGTAGCAAAGGCACTGTAATTCCCCATGGTCCCTAGTATGGGATCTACCTTCAGTTGTTGGCGATCTATAGCCCTTTTTATATTGTATTGTCTTTCATAGTTAAGGTAGTTGAGATTTTCATGCTAATTATATAATTATATATGTCATATTCTAGCTTTTTTAACTGTCCTTCGCATGATTTATTATGCAATTATAAGTTGTGTTTAGTCACGATATGGCTGAAATATTGCCGATGTGACTGGAAACCTTAACTCAATCAATCACTCACTCATACACCGGACATTATAAGTTCTCTCGAGTGTAATACGGTCTGATGCACGCCTCTTTGTGCAGTGTCATCCGAGCCGGTAGGCGAGGGATGACACTGCCACGAACAGGCATACATCAGACCGTATTACCCAAGGCAGAAGCATACAACTTATTTAAAACACCACCATGTTAAATGTACAAAATATCATGTTATTCTATTTTGAACATCGCTACCGACTATATGACATGTAAGCAAAATGGCGTATGCCTCTCGACTGGATTTTTAAAATCAGCGAAACATATACTGAAAAGCTTCAAACTGCTATAAAATGGTTAATTATGTTTAAGTTGAGTGTGCAAATGATTCAATGTATATAATAGTTTAAATAAGCAGTGGAAGTCAGTAAAATAAATCTGTACATAGTGAACTCACAAACAGCTAATCGAACGGTTTCGAACTCCGGGCCCTGCATGCGTCATATTATGACGTCACACGATTGTTAGCGATACAGCTTCTGGGCGGAGAGTTTGGCGGTTACCGTGGCAGCGGGTAATATTTTTTTCCAGTCGTCACCCTCCTCCTGGTAGCGGTGACACGGAAACTTGTTAAGCGTCATTGACCACATTGACCAAATTGGAATGTGAAATTGTCCTTATGTGCTAAGCGATTGAATTGTATATTCATGAAACGAAATATTTATATTCTTTCGTAATGGTGCTTAAACTGTAGGGAATGGATGTATTTTGCATGATCAATTTTATGTAAATTACAAGTTTAGGGTTTGAAAGTGATTATTTATACATGGTCAAATGGTAATGGAAACATGTGTCAGTGATACATATCTCCAGGCATTTGGAATATACATAGTAGACGTAAACATACTTTACTATTTGGTATTGTAAGCTTTTATGAATATTGACTGACTGACTGAGTTTAGTTTTACGCCGCTTTTAGCACTATTCCAGCAATATCACGGCGGGGAACACCAGAAATGGGCTTAACACATTGTGCCCATGTGGGGAATCGAACCCGTGTCTTCGGCGTGACGAGCCAACGCTTGAACCACTAGGCTACCCCACCGCCCCCTTTATGAATATTGTAAACTGATGTCAAAACCCAGCGCCCAGTTCAGTACACTAGTGATTCGCAATGGCATGGAGAAGGCATCATAGTGGGGTTTTGTGGGGGGGATTTGTTTTCTTTCTTTCTTTTCTTGGGGCTGAGGCTTTTAATGTACAAAGACATCACTTCCAAGTTTACTGTCTTGTTCTCTAAATTGTTTAAATAATATTCTTGTTTTCCTTAACTACTAGACGTTGTGTCTCTCTGTCATGCAAAACGTACAACGCTGAAACTACCGACATTGAGGCTCGACAATAGCTACCATACAGTTATGTCCGTTGTACGATATACAGTACTGTACAAAGTATTCCATTAATGTCAATACTTTGATGTAGTTTAGATTTATGACGCAGCTTCCAAGATAATGGAAGGGCATGGCTATTTATGTATGAAGATGTGAACATTCTCAAACGTTCCAAAACGAGGCCTAAATGCAAATATCACCAAATGAATGTTTGAAAATGTACAAAAAAATCAACTCTCTTCTAAACGTCGTGTCGTATTACCTTTTTATTTGTGGAACAGATGCTGCTTGTTTTGCAGGAACCACTTTGAAACGCCAAAAATATTATACAAAGTAGATGCAAACCTAACTCACGTTTTGAGGAAGAAGAATTCATGAGTAAAGGACAAAACGCTGGATGTCAGTTTGAAAATAGAACCATGAAGCGCCAAAGAAAGGACATTGATCGCGGCTATGCATGGGTGGTTTGTGTTGCTTGCTTTGCAATTGAGATGTTCTGTGGCACTGTAAACTCTTCACCTGGGGTCATTACACCGGCCATTCTGGAAGAGGTTGATGGCGATTTGGTCAAAGTATCGTGGGTAGGGTCAACATTACTTGGAACGTTCTCAATGTGCGGTAAGTGTGCTTGCTTCAGGGCTACAACCATACGTCTTAGCTGTCAGTTGAGCAGAGCAGAGTTTCAGGTCGAATGTTAAACAACGTGTGTGGAAATCTCGTTTGAGAAGGTAATTCACATCCTTACGGTTTATTCTGTTGTTCCCAAGCTTGAGGCTTCGCGCCTCATTCACCACGGAGAGCAAATGCGCAATATTGCATTACATTATTGTTCAATGTATCTTTTAATGCTTTATTATATAATGATAGCTTCAGAAACATAGGAACTATGTATTGTGCATCTAGATGTACTTTATTGACAGGTAGATTGATTGGGCAATTTAGTGATACCTATTGGCATTGATTTGAGCAAACGAGAATAGTTGTATTAAAAAATGGGGGCAAACTATCTAAAACGGGAAAATGGTATTATAAAGGAGAGACGCTCCAAGTCACACAATCATTTAAGTACCTTGGAGTCTACTTCACTAATCGTCTTGGCTTTTCAGCACATGCTAAATATTGTTCCACACAAGCCAAAAAGGTACTTATTGGGGTTCTCAAAAGCATACACAAACTTGTAGATATTGATTATCATTCCTTTTTAAAAATATTTGACACAAAAGTCCTTCCTATTCTGTTGTATGGTTCAGAGGTATGGGGTTTCAATCATTTTGACGTAATTGAGAAAATTGAAAATTTTATAATAAATTGTATATTTATATACTTATCCTATCTCACGGTATGCACCATCTCTCTCTTCTACGACTATGTGTGGAAACGTGCTGTGAGCTAAGTTGAGTCAAATCTAACCGGCCTCTGACCCGCCCTGACCTCTGCCCTCATCCCGACATCAACGCCTGTCAATCATCCACCAAAGCGTGCAGCTCGCCCAAATGATGACATGACCATCTCTACCTGTCATTCTCGTCTTGGAGCTTCCAGTAATCTGTGATGTGGGGCAGGTCGGGTGGATCCTAACGCATGAGATAGGATAAGTATATAAATATACAATTTATTATAAAAAAAAATCAAAATTTTAGACTTATCCTATCTCACGGTATGCATAATCCCACGGTTGGTAGGCGGGTCCCAGATTACCCCGTTACTACTACCACCGGGAAAAACGAATAACCCAAGGAGGCCAGGAGAAAGCACCAACTCCCGATATGCAAACTCCAAACTTGAGATCAGTTTCTTCAGGTAACCCCTTGGCTTACACAGCACAAAAACTCTAGGGAGTGGGCGCTCCCGAATTAATGTGGTTTTCAGCCTCAACTTTTGACAAGCAAAAGGACGCAGTTTGGCAGTAGGCCCCGCCGCCCCACGATTTATCAGGTGACCCCAGTGAATTAAAGTCGAGGACCTTAATCTGGACAGTCCCTGCTTCCAAACTATCCCCCACAGACACACGCTGGAAGGCGGTGAAAGAAGGAATAGCCCGGTTGCTCAACTAGTTTAACGTTCAGTACCAATCTCCCTAACTTACCAAAGGTGAGAAAGGACTTAGAAGCAGAACGCTTCGAAAACCACACAGGTAATTGGAAATCAACACTTCACAGACGTGATTGCTCAAAGAGTAGAGGTCAGTAAGCGGAATGTCGACCATCTCTGCATGTTGCACAAGACTTGCCTCACAGTCTATCAAGTCATAACTTATGACAGTGCTGACACGCCCTATTCCCATAGGTGAGAATGATCTAAGCCCAAGAGAAAAAAGTACCAAGATATGGATTACATTGATATCTTCTATTAGGTACATAGTAAACCGATCAAGAAAGGATTGCTTTATCTGCGAACACGGGTTGATGACAACTGCTCCGCCAAGACCAAAGGACCAAACTGATGCTGACCTTCCACATCTGTAACCGAGGAATTCTGAAGGTAGTGCGAGGCAAAGACGGTATCCAACTTCCAAAAACAATGCTTCGTGATGGACTGAAGGGGAACATTGCTATGAAGCGCCATGCTGAAAGCCAAAGCCCGGGTCTCCTGAGGGTTCGCCGTCATAGGTGGAGGAAGGTCCGCATAGTCATATGCACACAGGATTGTAGATCTCATCCAAAACACCAAGGTAGTACGGGAGACTTCCGAGGCGGAGGCAGTGGATAACGGGATAAATAGTCTTTTGCGCAACCTGCAGTGGTCCTCAGAGGCAGCTAGGTAAATCTGTAATGCTCAAACCGGGCATAACGAAAGATCTTCAATGTCATCTGGGCCCATGATAGTGGACAACAGTGGGATCGTGAATGTGCGATCCGGCTGTCCTGGTAACTGATTCTTGGCAAGGAAATTCCACCGCAAACCAAGGAAAACTCTCACACGTCTAGACCTTCCAAACCGTACCCGAGAAACATCAAGAGCATGCAACTCGGAGATACGGGCAGCTGCAGCCAAGGCGAAGAGCAAAGGTCTTAAAGGAGACATGTTCGAAATCTTCTCCTCCATAGGTTCATATTCAGTTGACGTGAGATGAGCAAGTACACCGTCTCTGACTTCCAATAGCAGCCCTCCATTATTGTCGAGATGGAACAGTTTCCATGTAGAGCAAGTGTCAATGCCAGTGCTCTGACTTCATGAGGATTGGAGGCTTGTGGAGGCTCAAGTCCTGCTGTTGTGTAGGCTGTTAAGATGGCGGCTCTCATCCATAATGATATTTTTGTACGTGAGATTTCTGTAGGTGTCTCCGTAGATAGAGGGATGAAAAGGCGCTTGAATTTTCGTCTCCTCATCTTAGACCTTGTAGGTAGACTTTTAATGCTCTGACTGGACATAAGGATAGATCATGAGTATCCTGTGCCCCAAGGATTGACGAGAGTGCTGGGATGTGGAGTTGTCTGTCTAGCTGACCGGGCAGTTGGTTCTTTGCTATGAAATCCCATCTCAATCCCAGATGTATGATATTGCAATGTGCATCAGATCGTATTCGTTCGAAGTCCAGAGCATGTATTTCTGACATCCGAGCTGCTGTTGCCAAGGCGACCAGAAACAGAGTTTTGGTCAGCTTAATACCCGTCTTCATGGTGATAACCGCGCTGAGGGCCGCTAGGTATGTAAGGAGTGTTGAACCTATTAACCGCCTCGTTAGTCTTAGATGACAAAGGTATTCCGCCACTTTAGGATGTGTTGCTTTCATCGCCGTGAAGCCTTTCCTCAATGTATATTTCTCAAAACTTTGCCACTTGTTGTCGTACAAGTTGTGGGTTGATCTACATAAAGCTAGTGTGACTGCTTTCACTGCTCTGGCGGAATATCCTCTTTCTTCAAGCAAGTCTTGATATGATCCAAGCGTGTAGCTGGAATACTGTTGGATTCCCGTGTGCTTGCTTGGTGTGCGGATGAATTAGTAGGTTCGGCCACTCTCGGAGTTGTATGGTTGGACTTCCTAGTACTTGTATGAGGATGGGAAACCATAACCTCTCTGGCTAGTAGGGCGCGACCAAAATCAGTTGCAGCTTCTTTGTCTGCCTGATTTTCTGTAACATCTGTGGAAACGCGTAAGCATTTTAGTCCTTCCCAGGAGATGCTTAGAGCATCTGTTGCCCATGCTTGTGGATCCGGAACCTGAGAGACGAATTTTGGTAGTTGTTTGCTGAAGTTTGTAGCAAACAGGTCTATCAGCGGATATCTTATCCTCTGTATGATGCATCTGCAGACTTCTGGATTTAACATCCATTCCGTTGGGGATGGTTGTGTTGGACGAGATAAGGCGTCTGCTATCACATTCTTTGCTTAGGGAATGTGCCATGCTTTATGTCGATGTTCAGGTTGTCTAGTATGCTGAACAGATGAAAGCTGAGGTCTACAAGATTTCTTAACCTTGTTGGTCCTTGTTTGTTGATGTAGAACGCCACTGTGAAGTTGTCCGTATGGATCATCAGTTGTGCGTTCCTTAGTATGCTAGACCCGTGTAATAATGTGTTTATTACTGCTTTCATCTCGAGCATGGTGATCGGCAGACTCTGTTCCTGACTCGACAACTTCCCTGCTGCCACTTCGTTGTCGAGGTGGGCTTCCCATCCTTGAAATGATGCATCTATGTAGAGATGAGTGTTGCACTCCGGCTCTGATAAGTAGTTTCTTCCACAAACATTCGACTTCCGAGTCCACCATAGAAGATATGGTTTCAGCCCGTCCTGTAGTCCGAAGGAGTCCAGACTGTCTAGATGAGCGTTCACGAACACTTGTAGTGGGCGCAGTTGTAGTCTTCCTCTGTGTAATGTCTTGTGCTGACGTGAGAAGACCAAGTAGAATCTGCCAACTTCGTAGTGGTAACGGAGAGAGTAGTGCTTGAGATATCATTTGTTGTATCTTGACCCAACGATCCTCTGAGACGACCCTGCGATTCTATGGTGAGATGAACATCTTCCCAAAAATCTGCTCATATCCTACGTTGTAGGTAAGTATGTCCCCAGAATCACAACAAAGTACAGTGATGATGCATAATTCGTCGTCTCTAGATGTCCTGGAACTGCCATCGCTATGAAGTCTATTTATAGTAGACTGGCTGCCTCGAACAAAAAATCGTCAAACGTATGTTGCTGCAAATCGCCGGATAAACAATCTCCAATCTGCTGACAGGTAAGGTCCTTATGACCCGTGAAGACAGTCGAAACACGCTGTACCCTGCTAACTTGACTGTAAATGGAGCCTTTCTCCCACCTTGAAAAGTTGTTTACACCTGTAGACGACTTCCTGGTATGTGAGCTATGCCAGACTTCTGCGTAGGGCGTTGTCTCTCATGGACCAATCAAATTGCAGCATTTGATTCATCTCAGATTCCTGCGATGTGACGTCACCGGTGTTGCAGGAAAAAGGTCCTTGTAAAATCTTGTGCAGTCGTTGGTTTCTTCATCAACACTAGGCCTTGTCCGTAATCTCCCGGAGTTGCACGAGTGAACACGTGTATAGCAGGCTGAGTGGAAAACGCGCGAACGATATCGCTGCGTAATACCGATGTAAGTAGACTGTCTCCCTGGCTGTTGTGATTGTTTCCTTCTTCACTGAAGATAATATAATCGTCATCTTATACAGATGATCAGCTGAAGTTCATACTTGCTTAACGCTGTTACTTGTAGACTGTAGTCATCGGTCTCGATGAAGCGCCATAAAATAACCAATTGTGTTGAATACATAAAGGTTCTTAGAGAACTACAAGTTCATCTACGACTCCCATTGCAGAACTTCTACCTCAGCGTGCTTGACTCTTGTGAGGAAGGAGACAGCTTGACAGTTATCACTGGTCTAGCATAGTTCTATTTTAGAGGAGGTTCATCGTTCAATGACGTCATCTCTATCTTCGGATGGTACGTCCCAATCGGATGGTAACATGGATGTTGTTGACACACCTTAACTACTCGTCAGGATTGCCGATAACCTCCGTATATAGCGTAGTACTTCGTCGGGTGATGTATTATCCATTTTGATATGAAGCCAGGTAATTTTGGTTCCATCACGTTCCCACCTCGACCGTGTATCACTCCAATTGGCAGCGTCTCTGGATAAGGCTTTTGGTAACTTGAGGAAGATTAAGTCCCCTTCCAGTGGATGATAATATCACGTTGTTGGGAAACTAAACAGAAACCCCAGACGTAGGATCCCGTGGCTTTGAACTCCAGAGCTGAACTGAGGACCTAGCTGACGCCAACACCTGGCAGTAAGCTGAAACCTGAGGAAGCATTGTACCATGAGTCAATACAGAAGCCAGTGAACTATGAGGCAGCACTGAACCAGGAACACTATGAGTAAGCGCTGAACCTGGAGCACCGCATGAGTGAGCAGAGAAACAATAACCCTGGTGGAGTGAAGCATTGAACCGGGTAATACTGTAGGTAAGTGCTGAACCAGGAAGACTGGAGTGAGTGCTGAACTAAAAGAACCATGCTGAAGCTACCGAACTGGGAACAACAGGAGCAAGCCGAACCAAAGTCAATATGAGTAAGCTGCCGAACCGGAGTCCAGGAGGAAACGCCGAACTGGGGAGCCAGGAGGAAGCGCTTAAGCCAGTAACAACTTCAGGAGGAAGCGCCTAACCAGGAACACTCGGGAGGAAGCCAAACCGGGAGGAAGCGCCTAAACCGGATGTAGCCGAACCAGGAACACTTGGAGAAGCACCGAACCAGGAACACTGGAAAAGCCGAACCAGGAACATTGGGAGGAAGCGCCGACCAGGAGGAAGCGCCGAACTGGGAGGAAGCGCCGAACCGGGAGGAAGCGCCGAACCGGGAGGAAGCGCCGAACCAGGAGGAAGCCGCCGAACCGGGAGGAAGCGGGCGCCTGACCAAACATATGGGATCCGGGTGGACAACGGCGCTCTAATCGTGAGATAACTGTCCTGGATGTAAGCGTGAAGCCAAAAGCAAGCAGCGACTGGCAGAAAGGCGCCACTCTGAGCAAACACACGGGATCAGTGACAAGCTGCGCTTCAAACGTGAGGTAACTCCTGATGTAGCGCCGAACTGGAAGTAAACCTCACTTGTGATGTAATGTTAGGAATCACCAACAAGCTGCCGCATGAGTAGTCCCCACCTCCAAACGTAAAGACGCTGAGGAACATTCACCACACAAAAGACGGCCGGGATGAATACCAGACGTAGATAACACATCAACTCGTGGTGGTGAAGAATCTTCTAGAGTAATGAGGCTATAAGAACGTGGACGGAAGAGTTGACGCAGATTTTCACTGAGGTAGGAATCAGACGCTCTCTAAGAAATCTTCATCGACTTCAACGTCGCATCGTAGATATCAAACGTGGTCTAACTTAGACGTTTACTACTCAGACCCTGAGGTGGATCGACAAGATGCCTACAAGCTACCAGGTGATATTCGAAAACGTATCGTCGTAACTTGCACACAAGGCAGCAACGTCTAGACCATTCACACCGGCTTCTCCTGGCCTAAACAGCTCAACACAGGCTTAAGGGTCTGCCGCCGAGAAATTACTGTTGCAGCTATCGCAATGTTTGAAGTTTATTAGAACCATAATGATTCGATTTTCCCATTGTAGAAAACACAATCAAACTCTTTATAGACAAACACACGTCCACAACAAGTTGGAAGGACAAGAAAGAGAATGACAGGTAGGAGGCGGTCATGCAGATCATTTCGGCAAGCTGCACGCTTGCGGATGATTGGACATGGCGCCTGATGTCGGTAATGAGGGCAGAGGTCAGGGCGGGTCAGAGCCAGTTAGATTTGACTCAACTAGTCATTAAGCACGTTTCCAAACATGGTCGTAGAAGAGAGAGATGGTGCATACCGTGAGATACAATAAGTTTAAAAATTACATTTATATATAACTTGCAAGACATTTTAGGAGTGAAAGTAAAGTACACCTAATGCCATGGTATATGGAGATTGTGGAAGATTCCCCCATACACATATTTATCAAAGTTAGAATAATAAAATATTGATGATGTCTGTTATATATGCCATCTGGATACCCTAGACAGCAAGTTAAGGATATGATGTTAATGTACGATTAAACAAACGGAAAGACTAACTGGGTGATCTTCGCTAACACTGGAGAATTGTTAAATGGCCAATAGGTTTTGGGGAGGTATGGCAAAGGCAAAATGTTGACTTCATACAAATCTTGTGAATAATTTTACTCAAAGCGGCTCCAAAGATATATATACACAAGAATGTAGTTGTAGCACTGTCATTGTCAATTAAATGTTTCTATTATAGAATGTTTACAATCCCATATATACAGAGAGAATTGTCTGCTTTTCACTAAAATGTCAAGAAATTTCGAAAGGCTTTTGCTCGGTTTAGGTGTTCCTCACATGACTTGGCAATCGAAACGGGGAGATATAATAAAATAGAGAGAGAAAATAGAATCTGTACATTTTGTGATCTTAATATTGTGTAGAAGATGAATATCACTTCCTCTTAATTTGCCCATTCTATTGTGAGTTAAAAAAAAAATGTCTGTATATCCCGACAGGGTGAAATTTACTTTGTTAATGAGTACTGATGACAATGTTCTTATACGTAAGTTGTCAACCTTTATCTATCAGGCAATGTCTCTAAGAATTAAACATAATAATTCATAGAATGTATGTATTCATATTGTTATTTGATATGATATGGTGCGATATTATATGATATGGTATGACATGATACATGGTATGATATGATAGGATGTAATATGCTGTGTTATGATATGATGTGATACGACAAAGTATGTGTAATACGATGTTATATAATGTGATACATTTTGATGTGATATGACATATTGTGATGTGACTATATTATTCTTTTCTATGATATTGTGTTCTTGTATACTATGGGCCTGTGGCATTCAGTATGAATAAAGATTGATTTGAGCAGGCATACGTATCTATGCGGTTCCTAAAGAACCGACAGTCTGCAAGACTCGGAAGACTTTAGTGTTACTTCAGTCTTTGCCACACACTACTCAGGATCATTGTGTACATATTAGGGACACACGTTCGGTATCTCACGTAATGACTGTTCATCCGTATATTGAAACATTTGTCTGCAATGTTTGATGCTCAACCAGGAAATAATGTTGAAGTTCCCATGTTGAAGTTTAGCACAGGAAGGAAAAACGCAAAATATGCAGATTATTTACTAAAGTCTGTTGTGGAAAGATGAAAGAAATACATGGTTCATTCAAAGAACAAAATGTTTCAAATGAAATTCGGACACACAGCTACAAACATACCAAACTAATGACTTTTTCAGGCCCATTAGCAGGAATTATTCAAGACAGAATTGGAAACCGATGGACAGGTATTCTGGGTGGAATGCTGATGTTTCTTGGACTGACAGCTGCATCTTTTTGTAGGACTGTCACTGGTTTGATCCTTACGTTTGGAGTCATAGCAGGTAAGATTCAACATGCTTGCTGTGTATACTTGACTCGTACAGTATGGTCAATGTGACACTTTGATTCATGGTTTCAAAACAAAATACAGCTATATGCTTTGTTTCTAGCTACATGGGTTAAAATGCAGTGGGAACTCGTATCTTTTTCATATTTGCACAGCGTCCAGTTAGTGAATGATCCTCGAAGCAGACAGTTAAACAAAGATGTATTTTCATTGGACGACAGAACTATTTCTCTCTCGCTGACTTCATTCCCAAACCCAGTGCATTCTTTCGCATATTTTACAACAGTCTCACTGATTCGCGATTTACAAGACAGGAAAATAATTTCTGATCACCAATATTTCACATTATAGTCATTTCCAACATTCATTTCCCAGGAGTTTCAGTTTACGATCAAAGTAATTAGAAAAAGTTACAACTAAATTTGCGTTTGTAAACATGGCTGACCATTTGTCACCTTGAAAGTTAATAACGTCTTAAAGCTTGGGACTATAACCTCTTATCCGTGATACACTTTCCGTAATTACTCGTACCTCGTTGGTTATTCTGCAAATTTACACGTAATAACTCATTGGCGTATGCTTCCACAACCTGCGAACGTGTGTATCTATGTCCACAGGTTTAGGTTGTGGTCTGGCTGCTAACGTGAGTGGCGTGGCCCCCAGCAACTACTTCAATAAGAGACTCCCAGTGGCATACGGTATCTGCATGTCTGGAGGTGCAGTAGGACTGCTGGTAATCGGACCATTAACAGTTCAGCTGTTGGAGATGTACACTTTATCCGGCGCGTTGCTTATTTTGGGTGCCATTACATTCAATTTGTGCTTAGTTGGAGCTCTAATTCGACCATCATCTACTCTGATGCAAGAGGAGTCAATGTCAATAGATCTTGCCCAGCGCCAAGAAGACACAGAGGATATTTGTGATGCACAAGGAGAGCCTACAATGACGATGCAATCACAACATGATGTTCTAACTGTAGAAAATACGACCATCAAGTTTGATAGGCGTGACGAGAACCAATGTTCTCCAGCTAATTTGCTTCGGATTGTTAAAGAAAACAGTCTTGGGAAAGGTAATGAAACGGCAGAATCTCTGCTTGAACACAGCTCGCATATAACAACTGAAAACTCACGGAGTAGGTTAATACCTCAATGTGTAGCCTTGTTCTGCACAAATGGATTTTTCTTGTATCTGCTCAGTATCATTTTCTGGTCTCTTGGTGGTTCAGCCTGCATGGTTCATTTACCAAACTTTGCTGAATCGAGAGGCAGTACACCTGCACAGTCTGCAAGTTTGTTCACTGTCATGGGTGTGCCTGCCCTTTTTACCGGATTGCTGATTGGTTTTGCCTCTTCTGATCCAGCTATTGGAAACATTATCCTTCACGTTGGACTACAAGGAATGACAGGAGTGTCCCTTCTGTTACTCCCCGTGCTGTCACATACGTACAGTCTCCAGATGATTTTCAGTGTCCTGTATGGTACATACAGTCAGGGACCTTACACATTGGTTAGTCCTATATGCATTGAGCTGATAGGCCGATCCAAATTGGCCGTTGGATATGGTATATGTTCCTTTTCCTTTGGACTCGGCAACATGGTTGGACCACCTATTGCAAGTAGGTTAACATTGAACATATATTTTGCCGGTGAATGTGTGAGCGGCTGATACGATACTGCATTAATCAATGTGTTAATAGACGACTTGTAACTCCCTACCTGACTGGTGCGTGGAGGTATGAACCAATCATGAAACATGCATAATAGTCATTAATGCTCAAATATGCATTTTGGTATATACTACTAAAGCTTTTAGTTTTCTTCATGACCTTAAAATATTTTATCATCCAACTGAGACATAATATTTTCTGTTACATGAAGAACCACCACATTGTGTTTCAGGTCTTATCTATCAAAGTACTGGGGTGTATGACTTAACGTTTCTTTTCTCAGGTAGGTAATTGTGATCACCATTATTGAAAAATCGCCATATTGTCAAGAATCAAGTAAAATGAGTTTATGCAGTCTGCCAGATGAAAATATGTCGAAAGAGAATAGTCCAATTATCAGGGAGTAAGTGTAGACTTTGTATTTTGTTCAGATATAAACATTCGCGTCCCATTTGTTTAACTAAACAGTATGACAAACCAACAATGAAGCATGCAACTTTATGGATGACAACTTCTGGTTTACTGAAAAGAGCCTCGTTTCGATGTAGATTTCTACACCGTTATCACGTTTAGCTTGATAACAGTGTAAGAATCTACATCAATAGGTCGCTCTGTGCAATAAACAAGATGTCATCCATAAAGTTGTATGGTTCATTTCTTATTCCCCTTGTTCAAGAATGCTGAACCTTCAGGAAAACAAGTTCAAACAATTGACAAACCATTGATTGTCAGGTGGTAACATTTAATTTCTGATAGAGATAAACAATTTTAAGAGGAAAACCACAATCGTACATTTTTGAGAAACAACACGATTTCTTTCTTAACATCGGATACTATTGTCTGTAATATACATTGAATGTGCATGCTTTCTAGTTGTTTCAGTACAAAATGGTTTGCCAACATCAGTGCCTCATTGTTGTCTGCATAGTTTATAGTAAGGGAGTACAGTTTTACGCTGTTTTAGCAATATATCAGCCATATCACGGCTGGACACTGGACATGGGTACATATCTTTTAACTCTGTGTATATTTGGTCCTTGTTTCGTTGCAGGTGCCTGCTTCATCGTTAGTGCCTTCTTCGCCTTGTGTATTCCATTGACCAAGAAGCCGAAATAAATGGACATTTAAATAACTTTGCATGAATAGATATAGTATTTTTTATCCCCTGCAACGAAGTTTGACGGGGCTGTAGGTTTGGCCTCCGTCCGCCCGAGGTGATGCGGAGAGATCTTCTCAAAAACCGTCATAGAGGGAAACAAAATTTGGTATGTGCTTTCAGGACATGATGGAGATCGAAAACGGAAACCGTGTTACAACTTGTTACAGAGTTAAATATAATTTGCACATTGTATAGAGAAGCACAAACTTCATTCGGACACAACATTTTGCACAAACTGGCACTTTCATCACACATTTTACGACTGTGCATTAGGCACATGTTTTCCAGTTGTCCAGGTTTTCATATCTATGGTCTTTTTGAGGAGTCACTCAGATGGTTGTCAAGGCAGAAGTAAGAGACAACTTTGAGTAGCTATATGAATACCTTTTTGAAAATAACAAACAACTTATTTTCCCATTGTTTGGGGGGCTATTCTAGATTTAAAAGAAGAAGAAGAAAAGGACCCACAGCAAAAATAACTTGATTTCCGCAATGCAGAAACCTGGTGGAAAGTGCACTGAAACTTAAGTTTCCACCTAGAATCCAGTGAGTTTCCGTTCTTTTACATTGAGTTTCCGCAATAACGGAAACTTACAATTACCCACTTTCTAAGGGTTTCCGCAAGGTATCCGTTACCCACACTCCGACAAGTTTCCGTTGAGTTTCAGTTAACTTTGAATCCATCAGGTTTCCGCAAGGTTTCAGTTATTAATAAGACTCCAACAGGTTTCCGCAGAGTTTCAGTTACGAACAATCCGACATAGTTTCCGCATAGTTTCAGTTACCAACAATCCGACATAGTTTCCGGATAGTTTCAGTTACTCGTTTCAATTTCAGGTTCACAGGTTTTCATATGCACTTCAAAGAGTCAAAGTAACCATTCTTCTTTATTCATATCATAAACTCTTGTTAAACACAATATAAGCAATTTGTTATTATCATGACATTTACTTAAAGAAAAACAGAATATATAATAAGATTCATTGCTTTATTTTCTCAACATGAATATGAATTAGCATTTCAGGCAAATAAAGATCATACATATAACTAGTAATATAGCACTCAAAAACAGGGCAAAACATTTTGGCATAACTCAATCCAATTTAAGAAATCATATATCATTAATAACAAAGTAGTAATTTTTCATCAGTTAAACTTTCATTCACTTATTATCTTGAAATAGCATGTTAGATATGAAATTTATTTCAAAAATCATGCTAATCGTGAAAAATAACAATAACATACAAATTAACACAGTAATTAAACATAGCTGCATCGGACATTTATTTGCACGCCTTGGTATTCTGCCACACACAACTATCGCCAAACATCAACTATGATATACATCATACAATAACACAACATACAGCTTACAATACAAAAATAAAATAAAATAAAAATTACATTATGAAATTGAAAATAAATTCAATTATATTGCAAGAGTTGGTCAGTTAGCCCAATAAGAGGCATCCCTGGGCGGAGATCCCTCTGGTTGATTGGATGCCTCATCCTCGTCCTCACGTTGGCCATGACGAGAGGTGTAGATTCTTTCCAAGTTCAGTGTCGTCGTGTATGCCCTAAGCTTGCTGGACTCCCAGACAAAGGAGACGGAATGCAACTAATTGACGTCATCTTCGTCACTCACGACTGGTGATGTCATGTCTATGGTGAGTGTTGTCGATACCTTTTCTTTCGTCTATCTGGCCAATCGATAGATGCAAGTCTGTTTAGGCGATGTGCAAGTTTCTGAAAATGGCAGGTAATAACGAATTACTAGGTTATTTTGATAAATTACACAAACATCAATCAACAAGAAACTGAAAATGCCAAGGGTGATTTAAAATGAGTAATCCAAAAGGAAGTTTGAATAAAAGAGAACTTAATTGAACAATCACACTTTGCACTAGTTTTCTCAAAACTCAAATTATGCAATTCATCACACCTCATTGACCGAATGAAATATCTTATTTTCTAAAGAGGACACACAATCGATACAAAATTTGCTCTGGAGTTACATGATTCCCAGACCAGAGGTAGTAATACGTTAAGTATATATCTGAACATTTATTGCATTTTCTATATAGCAATAATGGTACTAGTAATAGATTTTCATCAAATTGCTATATTCAATCTCTTACAGTTCGTATTGAGCCCATTTCTGGTTTCCCCGCCGTGATGTTGCTGGAATATTGCTAAAAGCAGCGTAAAACCAAACTCAGTGAGTCAGTCGTATTGTTGAAGGCACAAGTATATTCAGCCAGTAGTCACTGTATGTTTACACCATCAAGTCTTTGAGATGTATTTTGAAGTGAATAATACAAGACATGAAAGTGTTTACGGGTGTCAACGTCTCTATTATGTGAAAACACAATGTTTCGGGGTGAATGCTTACACCTGACGAAGGGGTTATCATTCACTCTGAAACATGTTTTCACATAATAAAGGAGTTGACATCCGTAAACCTTGTCTCTACACTATTAATTTGAAATTATTTACTATTTATAATGAAAGTCACTACAGATAGGTCAAAATTACCTTCACATGTTCCTGCTGACCATCCTTGGTCATTCATTATACAGTCTCCAGACACATCATCAGCTTTGCTGGAAAAAAATAAAGAATAACACGTTACTTTTCTTTGCATTTCCCCATTCATTCATTCGAGTTTTAAAAAAAAGCCCAAACAATTGCAGCTACATTTATACCAACAAGCAAACTACAGATTTATCACTTTAGGTTATGCAATCAGTAAGTGAACGGTCTGACATAAACATCCTGATGGATGGAGTTTAGTTATCTCATGTGACATAACCTTGGAGTAATTACGGTATTGTAAAATCAAGGGGTCACTTTGACTGCAATTTCACACAGGTGTGAAGTTAAGATTTATTTGGTCCAATTAGAAATCATGATTAAGTTACCGGTTATTCAAATCCATTTGCAAATGAAACTTTAGTATGGTTCAGTTTGTGAAAATGTATCTAGGGAAGCATAATAATAAAATATTCAAAGTAAAATTATGTCTTTGTTTCGTAGTACCATAAACACATACCTTCAGTAAGAGAGGGTGATCTTTTCCTCCAGGAGTAGCCGTGACACATGTTTCCTCACAACAGCCTAAATGAATAAAACAAATCCATTAATATATAATCTATATGCTATATTTTTCAAACTTGTAGTGTATTTTTAGATAGACTTATTTTACTTCACCGTCGTTTGAAAATAGTTCGAGGAAAACTGTACAGTCGTGGGACTAAATATACTTCAGTCGGCAAAATTCTAATAGACTTGCATGCTATTTTAGTGTAGCTGTGTAATTTTCATTAATTTAGTTTTCCATATTTGGTTGTCAAATTTTGCAGGTTGTTAGGAAATCATCTTGGTCACAGATACATAATTTTCCGCATTGTAGTTACATGAGCAACATTTATATAACATTGCGTATTCTTTCCCCATAGACCGCCATGTTAAAAATTGCCATAACCATGACACGCACTCAATTGAAAATAAAACGGAAATTATGTCTTTGTAGATGAGATGATTCATGACCCATGTGCAAAATATGAACAATATAGTGTAAACATATTTTATCCAAAATATATTGAACAAGGATTGGTCAACAAGCCGTAATGGCTTATTTGAATACCTCTCCATTTCATTGATACATGAATAAAACAAATATTAAATAATATGCAGCATGATAGGAAAGCAAGCAACCTGCGTATTAAACATTATTAATCATTTATCAAACCTATGCGATTTTATTATAAAAGAAAGGACAGAAATTTATGAAAGAATTTACAAGTACATTTTTGTTTGGATTACCATTTAGGACAGAATTTAAATTATATCCATGTTCGTAAAAATACATGCGATGTCTGATGTTAGAATAATTAGGACAAGTAAAGAAGTAATGTAAAGTATCCTCATAGGGGTGACCACAGGAACAGAATGGATCAACTGAAATGTGCCGTTCAAACATGTGCGCTTTCAAATTACTGCACCCAAGTCTGAGGCGTGAGTGGATAATTTGGCAGAAACGTGTACCAAAGTTTTTATCGAATATATTAAAATTGGGTGGTTTAGATGATTGGAATGCATTTTTGAATTGGCCTATGGTTTCAATATCGTACATATTCTCAGGCAAATCATTCCATTGTCGTATTGTATCAGGTAAAAACGAGTTGCTATACAAGTCACTACGACACCTTGTAGTTTGAATGTTATTTCTGTTTCTTAATCTATGGTCACTTAACTGTGATACCTTCTCGGGCAGTAGATCAGTTAAATAAACTGGTGTCATATGATGAACCATTTTGTAAAATAATGATAACTTGCTAATTTGTCTACGGTCAATATCAAACGGATATTAAATAAATTCAATGTCTAGCTGCACCAAATTAACATGTAAGTCGAATAATGCATAGTGACGAATACCTATGGCCAGTGGCTGTAATTCGACAGATTGACTTGTTTACCAATCCGGATTTCGGACGTAAAGTAAATAATAATTCATTAAACGTTATTTGACAACAAAATAACTTGGTCTTACCTGACAGGGTCGTTGTACTGCGAGTTTCGCAGCCATTTCCATCTTTCTTTTCCAGCGAATTCTCTCTTCCAGTGCTTTGAGGAAAACTGAGGCGGCTATGAAAATGGCGTCTCGAAAAGACTCACGGGAAAAACACTTTGTTGTTGTTTTTTAATCTAAATCTAACATTACAGTTTGACAATATCTTTCCGCGTTATACAACAAAATAAACATACACTATACACCTAAAATGTCAGCTGTGTGTTTGTATAATGATTTAGGTAGTCTCGCGTGGACGTGATCCGGTCGCCATTGTTTTATTTGTTTACATTGCCGACATCAAAGGGGACCGCGAAAGGTGGAAATGGGCAGATTGAATGTGAGTACCCAAAGTGACAACAGTGGGCTGTTATGAGCTTAAGGGTCTTTTCATCGCATTATGGGCACTAATTGCTCCTCCTCAGTGTCAAGCATCAACATGTAGGCCTAGAGATAATTAACAGTGAATAAATCTGAAAACATATTCACGTTACTTTAAAAGTCCTTATCGAGCTTCATGAGTCCTACTCATGGGAACTTGTGTTAGTGGCAAATAGGTGATTTTTCAAAACCCTGTCAGGAGTAGGCAATATACGAAAATATTTCTGGTGGACGTAAAACTTCATCATGTAAGTAATTTACCTATTGAGCTCAAAACATGCAAGTGTATTAGACATGCTCATATCATGTTCATTCTTTTCAGTTCTGCACCTAGATCTACGTAATGTCAGCTCATTATATCTGAGTGAGTGAGTTTAGTATTACACCGCACTCGGCAATATTCCAGCTATATGGCGGTATTTATCCAATTATACCAGTTGATCTATTTTAGACGAAACATATTTTATTCAAAACAAATTGAACCAGGATTGGTAAACAAGCCGCAATGGCTTATTTGAATACCTCTCCATTCCATTGATACACGAACAAAACAAATAATAAATAGTATGCAGCATGATAGGAAAGCAAGCAACTCATCTATTTTATCATTTTATAACCATTAAAACAATTATTACATATACTTTACACCCAAAGCTTTGTGTAATAATTTGTGTAATCAATTATTAAACCTCTTAGCCTTACAATGCATTGACACAATTCACGTATAAAATTTCTAAAATAATCATTTTTTCAATTTACAGATACGTATTGTGGATCCACTGATTTGTTGGAGATTGACAAGAGGCTTGGCTTGGTAATCATTTATAGTTACACCATGCCATGCTCCTAATTTCATTAAAGGAAATCTTAAAACAATACTTTTTATTCATCAGCATTTAGTCAAAAACAAGTAAACACTAAATCGATACATAGAATAAATTTCTTTATCTTTGTGAAAAATATAATCACTCAAAATGTAACAGTGCGTGGATTCCAGTGTAATTATAAGTTGATGTGTTTTTCAGTTCCAAGAAAAAGACCAGTTTTCTGTCCGCACTGCCAGTCGTTTGTTTCAAGGAAACAAAGAATGTGTCTGGAATGGACGGCAGTTTCTCATCAGGTTAGTCGTCAAAGATGCTTTACTTCATAGGTTTCACATAACGACTTCAGTTTGATCTGTCCCTTTGTTATCCATCATATATCAATAACGAATATATTTAATTATTGTATATCAGATATGTAACTATAACTGAAAGTGAATAAGTTGTGTTACACATCTTACAGTATTTAAATTAAAGTAAAGGTCACATTAAAACATAATATTTTTTGTTATTATATTGCTGTGAATGTTTCCTTAGAGGGTTGATAAAACTAAGAAATACCCACGATTTTTTCATTCATGGGAAATGTTAGGTTTTGTAAGCTTTTCTCAGTTGAGTTGGTCATTTCAATTTGAAATGAATAAGATCACATATTATTATATAATCAGGTGTTACATTCAGTGTTTAAACATGATTCGTATCTATTTAAAATGTGTATGTACCCTCTTACCTATGCTTAGATTTCAATTGGCGATTTTGTAGTAGATGTTACCTCGAATATGAGTACAGTAACAATAATAACAATAATAAATATTACCACAATTTGCTTCAGAATACTGGGTTGGCTACTATTTTCTTGTACCAATCAATCAAATAAGTGACATGTCCAATGGAAGATACAATGTACATGTATACTACAGATCTTTCCTTTGTAATTGTGAAAAAGATCTTTTGGTTACATCTACAAATTAGTCGTTCTAATTTTATAATTTCATTGTGATCAGATGTACCACTGTGCATATTTTTGAATATGTATACATGAGTTACTTTGGCTGTTTTTGTAGTTTTACTAAGCGTTGTATGTATTGTAGTTGTAGGATGATGCAGAGTCTGTGTGGGACGATGAGCATGGCAACGATGTTGTGCCAGACATCAACCAGGAAATCTTCATATTCACCCACAGATCTTAAGTAGAACATACACCATCTGTTTGTGGTTGTGGACTGGTTCAAGCCTTGTTGTATTCAAGTTAGATATATTTCCCCTTTCTCTGTGTGGCAAAACAAATGTCTCATCTCAGGCTCTGCTTCATATGTACCAGATTAGAGGATGGCTGTCTGCTCAGTATGAGTGCAATAGAAGCTTCATGATTGTCAGCAAGTTGCCAAGTCTTTACTATGTGAGATTGTTAGTGTGTAGATGTTAAGACACATTGAGGCAGCTTCAAATGTACATTTCATGTATATTGGCCCATGACCTTTCATACAATAAACATTTGAATTTGAAATCTGTTTAATAAATACCATAGCAAGTATGTTATGCCTGCACTAGTAGACATCATTTCATCATATGCATAAAATGTTGTAGGGTTTTGACATATTTGTATTTGCATATTCATGCAGAAGTTGTGTTCTCCAATGCTGAAGATTCCCTCTTGATGTGGCTTCCTACCTACCTACCTACCTACCTACCTACATTGTTGGGTTCTGTTGAAATGTGAGCTATTCAAAATAATGAAACAGATGAATCATATCAGTGACTGTGTTACTGTGTTTGTTGTTTTTCGTGTACAATGTAATAAATGGTACATTCACAAGTTATGCAGAATGGTAGTGAGTTACAAAGTCACATCGGCAGCCATATCGTGACTAGGAAAGTCGTAAATCTAAATTTGTAAATGTGTACATGAAATAAAAACAAACTTATGTACTTACCTGTCTTCGAAGGACAGTAAAAACTAGTCTATCACAAATGTACACTAAAAACTGGCATGTAACCATAAACACTTTAACAGTACAGTATAAAAATGGGCTGTAGATTGCAAACACCTGAAGGTTGATCAACATACTAGGGACTACGGGAACGTACAGTACTTTTGCTTCCCGCATGGACCCTAGCTGGATTCTGTATATAGAAATTATTTTGCAAATTTAACAGTGAGTAAATATTGTCCCCCAATGGAACAGCACAAAGCTAAGTTTGTCATTTCATCTAAGCTGAAACCAACAGAAACCTAGCGGAAACCTACATTACCCAGTATCCAATAGGTTTCCGCAATAACGGAAACTAAGTCATTTTGCTATGAATGTTTCAGCGAACTGAAACTAAATGGAAACCTATATTTGTTAGTTTCAGTTTTGTAAACTATGCGGAAACTCGCATTGTCTGTTTCCGCATACTGAAACCTAGCGGAAACTTACATTACCCAGTATCCATTGATTTCCGCAAGAACGGAAACTAAGTTATTTTTGCTGTGACCAAGTTCAATGACTCGCCTTCCTCGTCTCTTGATTAAAGATATAGACCTGCATGAAATGAGTACATTCTTGTCCATTTGACATCTGTAATCGATGGGGTAGCGTTGGTTAAAGCGTTGGCTCCCCACATGGGTACAAACATTGCTGAAAGCAGCGTAAATCTCACTAACTCACTTATGTTTAACCACTCTCTCGATGGCATTATGTAGTCAATGTCCATTGGACGCCAATAGCCAACATTATTTCTATTCATGCTATTGTTTCTGACTATTTGAATATGTTTCAACATGAAAATGCAAAGCACAGAATACATAGGGGCCTGGTCAAGGTCCAAGTACAAATTAACGATTTACAACTGCTCTCATGAAATGTGGGTGGTCTAAAAAAGCTTGTAAATAATAACTTTGTTCAGTTCTTATGTAATTTTGACATTATTGCATATTTTGCAAAAAACAAAGAATGAGTTTTGTGACTGCCACGTTATAAACGGGTTATAGCTAAAACGGCACAACAGCAGAACGGCACCAAAATCATTTGGCGAAAACGGCACCGTATTGGCGAAAGCGGCTACTGATTTCTGAGCTAAAACGGCACCATATATAAACACAGTATGATGATGACTTATGTATTATTTCATTTCATAACATTAGCAAGATTATAACACGTGATGCAGCTGGAATATTCTTAAAAGCGGCGTAAAATCATAACTCACTCACTCACCCATTGCATTAAAATAACAACATTTATCAAGACGATAACAAAAGCACCGTCAACATAACACATAACATGTTCTTATACAACGGTGAATCTACGTCAAAGTCCTTATTTGGCCGGATGCTTACATATCCCATGAATGTCTTTTCATGAATTGCAGCAATTCACTAAACGTTTGGTCCGTGGATAATCGCACATCTTGACAGTAGTTGTGACCGAGACAGTCACCATCCTTGAACAAACTAATTTATCTAAGTTATTAATCTTTATTTTATTAAGAATTGTATACCTTCACCAAAGTTGTTTGTCCTGACTGCAGTGTTGAAGACAGACCAGGTGCGGGGGTGAATATAGAATGGGAGATCCACTGACTCTCAAAATAGTCCGTCAGCTGTCGCAGCTTGACATGAGTTGGAACCCGATCCGAAATTTGGGGAATAAGCTGGTGACATCAGCGGCCGGATAAATGGCAGACATCAATTTTCTCATGAACTTGTAAATGTCATCTTCCTCCATGTAAGCTACCTGAATTAGTACATACACATATGAATTTATATGAAATAATATAATAAATTAAATAAATGAATAAATTATATAATATCAAAATAACTCTCAATGATTGAATGATTCAAAGTATTGAACGTACCTGTAGGCCCAGCTCTTGACATTTTCGCCAAACTGCCTGAGTCAGGTGGAACAGGCATCCACGGACACGGACGTCAGGCAAAGTCTTCTTCAGGGCCTTCCAGGCAGCCTGCTCGAAAAAAGGGATGACAGTCTTGACTTGCAGTTTTGGGGGGAGAGCCTCTAGTAGCCGCTTGAACACCTTCACATAGTCCGATGTCCTTCGCCTGGACATAATCACAAAGACGAGAGGCACAAGCTTTGCTTAAAGTCCCTCCTGGCACGCACGTTGTCCGGGATATCAGCAGTGTGTGTGTGTGTGTGTGCGGGGTGGGGGTGGGGGTGGTGGGTGTGTGTGTGTGCCAAGGAGAGTGCTGTCTATCTATGATGTCCGATATGTCGGGAGCCAGCCCTTCGTTCATCCTCAGCATCCATGTCTTCTTCTAGGGTAGGGGGTTGTTCGGCAGCTGGTAAGGTGGTGTCCGATTCCAAACTTACATGAAAGTTCACTGTGTCCATCATGTTGTCAAATGAATTCCTGCGGCAGCGAACACATGCGAAGGGAAATTCTTCTTCATTTTGGCAAATCTCACGGCACCGTGATACAGAAAGGCCGGTACCACAAACACGATGACTCCATAATTCACACTCGTCACAAGAGACGGCATGTTGATTCTTCCTGACAGTCTTATCACATACAACACATTGGTGAGACATTGTGATGAATGATATGTAATGTGTACATTCTTGCGTTTTAAATACAGTTTCATTTTTGACAAAATCGGCGATTTCAGTTGAGTAAAAGTACTTAAAACATCAAAGGTAGTGATATTTTCACGCTAAATTGGCATGCTTTTCCAATCACTGTCGGCACAGTAGATGTTTTGACTATCGAAACATTCTACAAGCCGATTATCGGCTATTGGGATTCACTTTCCAATCACTGTCGGCAGAGTAGACGCATTCATTATCTAAACATACTGGAATCCGATTATCAGCTAACACAAACTTTCCAATCACTGTTGGCAGAGTAGACGCATTCCCAAAATTCTGTATTAAGATTATCTAATGACAAATAAGATTTTCCCAATAATTAAGATTTTATTTGGTGCCGTTTTTGCCATAAGATTTGTAGCCGTTTTCGCCAAGTCGAGGTTCCGTTATGTCCATATGGTGCCGTTTTCGCCAGGTGCCGTTTTGCTGGGGTGACGTTTTTGCCTGAACCCTTATAAACATTACTCTACTATCAGACAGTATGGTTTGCAGAGGACGTTATGCTGGTGGTGTGTCTGTGTACATCAGTAGCCATCTTGATGGCTGCTTTGATAAAGTAGATGTTTCTACAGAAGACTGTATTGTATTCTTTGTGGATTAGAAGCATTGCATGTTTAAGTATGATACCATATTTTACTTTACCTATATAGCACTAGACAATTCCTCTCTCTATAAACAGTGTGAAGATTGCAATGGTTTAGTCAATGTCCTTTTGAAAGGACCAGTATGGCGACAACACAAAATGTGTTATTGCTGGAGGTCTTCAAGCGAACTGGAAAGGATAGGTTACTAACACATTTGGAAATCACTTCTGTCCCCATGCCGTACACGTGGTGTACACCTGTTAAATGGAAGAGCTTATTGTGATCCAAATGAGGATTTTACATATGTTTCACACTTGGGAAAAAGCACTATAGATTACATTATTGTATCCACTGAACTGTGTTGTTGCAGCATTCAACATTCAACCAAGGGACGACTCTGACCATGATCGTCCCTGGAATAGATTAAAATGGAGACAATCTGCTCATCAGGAGTATGTGTGAAGAACATATGGACTCAGTGTTGTAATGAGTTTAACACTCTTGTGGAAGAGGGTAATATTGATGAAGCTGCACATACACTGTCCAGCTCTATAAGCGAGGCTGCAATATCCACCCTGACAAGTTCAGAGCAATCAACATGAATAGTGATTTCCAACAGTATAGAAGGTCAAGAAAAAAACTAAAAGGCATCTGCAGACAAATGAGAGAGCAGCTTCAACATAAACAGGTTGTGCCAAAACCTACTGAAAACTGATGCAAAGGAAACATGACAAGACCTCTGGTAAAGCATCAAGAATGATAAAACAAGGAACTACCAGAGATAATAGTATACCGGCTTGTGACTGGAAGAACCATTTCGAAAC